>NW_003315430.1:0-23554 GCF_000151505.1 Trichophyton verrucosum HKI 0517
CTTCTCTTCCTCTCTCTCTCTCTATCTACTTACTCTTCAGCTTCTTCCCCCCCGACGCGTGTCTTCTCGTCCTGCCGGGCTGTGCAAGTCTTAGAACGACACTCTCGGCGGTTAAATAGGGGAGGCCTCTCCTTTGGCCCGTGACGCCCTCAATACGCTGTAATACAGGCCTCTTTTGCAGTGACTTGGCATCTTGTTACAACATCAATACGAAATTTACCCCGCCTGAGACAAGCGCCAAGCCTGAAGACGCAGCAAAAAAGAAAAGAAAAGAGAAAAACGAACGTCGAACTTTTTGACGGACATTCATCAAAGACTTCAAAGCCTTCAACGATCTCGACTTCAGCTTCAGCTTCAGCTTCACCTTCTTCCTCACTCTTATTACTCTTCCTTCATCTTACTTCTCTTCTCTCTCTTTTCTCCCTCCTCGCCGTCGCCTCAACTTCTCCTACCGCACAATCTCGACTGCACGGAGACGCTCACTCGCTCGCTAGTCTCCTGCGCTCCCCGGCTGACGACGCATCTCTCGGCCGCCCCCAGACTCCACGATAGTCCAGACAGGAAGACGTAAAGACACAAAAGACATTGAGAAAGAAGACACAGACGGACGACAGCGATAGACACAAACAGACAGAGATACACAGTCACAGTCGCAGACACCAACACGGACACCGGATTGAAGTCTCGCTGGCCGACTTCGCAGGGGATGACGACGCCCAGCTGCTAAGACATCATCACCACCAGCCACACCACCGTCCAGACCTCAACCTCAAACCTCCAGCAAAGACAAGACACCCTCACACGACACACCAACACTCACGACAGACACCTGCCAAAATGCATCTAACGCCGTTACTCTCGTTCCTCTTCGCGCTGCTTTCATTATCCCGTCTCGCGGCGGGCCTCAAGCTCATCGAGTCCAAGTCCCTCACGCCCTGCACCAACACCGCTACCCAGAACAACGCCGACTTCACCGCATCCGAGTTCAACATCGCCTTCACCCCGGAGAACCGCACTCTGCGTGTCAACTTCCATGGCGTCTCCTCCATCAAGGGCTTCGTCAACGCCCGCATCGAGCTCTTCGCCTATGGCTACCCGGCCCTCGACCAGCGCTTTGATCCGTGCAAGTCCGGACTCGACCTCCAGGGCCTCTGTCCCATGACGGCCGGGCCCATCGACCTCATGACCGACTTTGTCGACGTCTCAGACGAGGTCATCAACAAAGTCCCTGGTTAGTCTTTTCTCAGCCTCTTCTTTTTTTTTTGTCCATTTGCTTCGTTCTAACAGACTGGCTACTAGGAATTGCGTATAATGTGCCCGATATTGACGCCAAGTTCCGGGCGTACATCTATGCTGCCGATTCTGGATCAACCATCGCCTGCTTCGAGGGACAGCTCTCCAACGCCAAAACAGTCTACCACAGAACTGTAGGATGGATCGTCGCCGTCATTGCTGGAATCGGCCTCATTGCCTCTGCCATCACCTCGGGTCTCGGCCACTCCAACACAGCCGCCCACGTAGCTGCCAATGCACTCTCGCTCTTCAGCTTCCTCCAGGCTCAGGCCATGATCGGTCTCACCTCCGTCACTTTACCACCCGTCGTCCAGGCTTGGACCCAGAACTTCCAGTGGAGCATGGGCATCATCCACGTCACCTTCATCCAGAACATCTGCACCTGGTACCAGCGCGCAACGGGCGGAACCCCAACTAACGTCCTCAACTCTCCCTCCACCACCTCTATCCAGATCAAGAAGCGCTCAATGGAGTACATGCGGAATGTTGTCTTTACCTATCCCAATGGCCTGACCAAGCGTGTCAACAACGAACCCACCGTCGGAGAAACTATCAACAACATCGTCCTGCGTGGCATCGAGAGAGTAGCCTACCGAGCCAAGATGGAAACCACAAACGTCTTCATGACCGGCCTGCTCTTCTTCGTCATCTTCGTCACCTTTGTCGTGCTCCTCGTTACCGCCTTCAAGGGCTTCTGTGAAATCGCCGCCAAGAAGGGCTGGATGAAGAGTGATAAGTTCCAGGACTTTAGGAATGGATGGAAGATTGTCATGCGCGGAATCCTCTTCAGACTGGTGCGTTCTTCTCTCTCTTTTCTTCGACATCTTTTCCCCAGATTTTGTGCTTGAATTGCATCTAACATGTATACAGACCTTGATTGGCTTCCCTCAGATGACAATTCTCTGTCTCTGGGAGTTCACCCAGGTCGACTCCCCAGCCATTGTCGTCCTGGCTGTCGTCATGTTGCTCTCCATCATCGGATCGCTCGGCTGGGCCGCCTTCAAAGTCATCAACCTCGCAAAGAAGTCCGTCCAGATGCACAAGAACCCAGCCTACATCCTCTACTCTGATCCATCCGCCCTCAACAAGTGGGGGTTCCTCTACGTCCAGTACCGCGCTACTGCTTACTACTGCGTCGTCCCGCTGCTCGCCTACATCCTCATCAAGTCCATGTTCATCGGCCTCGCCCAGAAGGCCCCCTACGTCCAGGCCATCTCCCTCCTCATCATCGAACTAGGCGTCCTCGTTGGTGTCTCCATCCTGCGGCCATGGATGGACAAGAAGACCAACATCTTCAACATCTCCATTGCTGCCGTCAACTTCTTCAACGTCATCCTCCTTCTCTTCTTTAGTGAAATCTTCAAGCTCCCAGTAAGTCTATTCTATCCTATAACCAAATCAATATAGCCACTAACGTCCCCAGGGCCTTGTCGTCGGAGTAATGGGCGTAGCTTTCTTCGTCATCAACGCAGTCTTCGCCCTCATCCTTCTCATTCTCGTCCTCATTGCGTCCGGATACGCCATTCTCTCCAAGAACCCCGACACCCGCTACCAACCCATGCGCGACGACCGCGGCTCTTTCATCAAATCCCACACACAACTCACCACCGAACTCGACGCCCTCGGCGCCACCGCCCGCGGAGAAGGCAAGTTCAACGAATTCGAGGACGACTCAACCTCCCTCTCAGGCCAATCCAACACCCGCACTCCCATCGACACCCACCACCCTGCAAACGACTCACACCGCCCAGGCCAGGGATACCCGAACCGCCCTGTTCACTCCCCCGTGGACCCATCAGTCCCTCTATTCCCATCAAGTGCATCAACGCACTCCGGACACTCACAAAGAACAAACATGCCCCCCGGATACCAACAGCCTGCCTTCCAGGATTCGGCATCCACACATTCCTCACCATACCGCCACCATCCTTCCCCCGCTCCAGGCGGGTATAATGCCTCTCCATACCCTCGCACAGGCTCAGCGAACCCCCACGCAGCCAGATCACAAAACAATGCTAGCCCATGGCAAAGGGGCGCCGGTTACGACTAAACGTTGCTTTTCATAGTTCTTTTCCTTTTTTTTTACTCCTTGTTACTGCTACTTGCTCTTTTCCACCATCCCACAGCTTACCAAGGCCTGGATTCTGTTTCATTCCCTCCCACTGCGTTCCATTTCATTCACCCCCTTTACCATTCAGTGTACAAATATTTCTCTTCTCCCCTTTTACTGCCCCCCTGCACACAACAACGGCCGGCAAATTACTCATGGAAACTATGGACTGGATTCATGGAGTTAGTTATCTTGTTTTGTTTTTGTACTCTTTTCTTCTCTTCTGGTTTGATACTACATAACCAAACCACAACCCCTTAGTTAGTCATCCTTCCCTTGTCTCTCTGCCTTCTATTGAACGGCCTTGCTATTTTCCTTGCGTTTTTCATTCCTCGAGTACTACGGGATATTACCTTGCCTGGTTCTGTTTTTTTTCCTCCCCACCTCTTGCCTGTCTTCCTATCTGTTTCATATGGGTCTCACTCACACTCACACTCTGCTTTGCTCATTTCCTTGCTGTTTTACTCATCGTCTGTTCTTTTAACATCGCATAGAGAATGATAAAAGACTACTTGATGTCTGTACACATATGTTACAGACACAGATGTTAAACTTCCTCACAGGTCTTTAAATGTAATCATTATACCCTTCTATTCCAAGCATATAGTTGCTCTCGACTGAAATCAAACTATTATACCGCTTTAGTAATCAAGGTATCCATGCTTTGGAATCATTGTGTAATCTATACCATTATTCAAACTACACTTGAAAAACACCAAGACACAATTCCTACTAAAACAAACGCTATAAACTACAAAAATACAAACAAGGAAAAACGCCAAGTCAATATCATTTCATTCACTTCGACTCACCCATCCCCGGCGGGAACCCTCCTGGCTGCTGCTGCTGCTGCTGCCCCATCCCAGGAGGCGGAGGCGGACTAGCGCTAGAACCAGGTGCTTGACCCGGGGCCTGGCCCGGGAAAGGTGGTAAGGGAGGCACACCGCCAGGCGCCCCTGGAGGCGGAAACTGGAAATTCGGCGGGAACCCACCTGGTGGAGGAGGTGGGAAGGGCAAACTACCAGGCGGCATATTCGGTAGGGGCATAGGAAGTGGGATTGGTTTGTCGTTGGGTCCCGGGGTGCCGGTTGGTGGGAAGGGGGGAGGGAAAGGCATGCCGCGGCCTCCTGGGGCTGTTGAGAGCAGTAGTTGGTTAGTTTTCTAGCTGGTTGCAGTTATAGTGTGTGGGCGTGGCCCTGGCCCTGGGCGGAGGATGCTTACGTGGTATCATTCCGCCAGGTGGTGGAGGTGCGCCTGGAGCTCCTTGCATGCCTGGTACGCCGAATGGTGGAGGAGGTAATGAGCCTGGCTGGCCTGTGGGGGGAGTGAGTTAAGTCAGCGTGCTCGTTTGGCTGGTGTAAGAAGTTACTTAAGATGTAGGGATTCTTACCTGGGAATCCAAACGGGAGAGGAGGGTATCCCGGTTGTCCGGCTGCGTGTTGCAGCATTGGATTGGAACTGGCCTGGCCCTCTGCGGCGTACGACGAGGTGATAGAATCTATCACCGACTGGGCCTTTTCATGTCCGATTTCTAAACGCAGAAAGTCAGTATCAATGGGTTTGCACAGGGTACGGCGCCGTGTAGAGTATTCTTAGCACGGGGTGACCTACCCTGGTAATATTGGACGACGTTTTTCAAATGGTTTTTGCCTGAGTTGTGAGCTTTTCGCACGCTCATCGAGTCGTGTGTGAGGTATACATCACAGTAATCGCCTGAGAGTCAATGGAGCCACAAGTTAGCATGAATTCATGCCACATCTTCTCCTCCACCAGTCAATATATATATATATATGGGTATAATGCCGTTGGCGAGAATTGTTTGCGCAAAGAAGTTGACCTACAAAAGAGTGCATGGGAGGTTAGCTTTGGTATTCAAAACAGAAGAATGGTCCAAGGGGAACTTATATTTCGGCATGATGACGGCTAGATAACTGCACTTCTCCTTGTTTATCCTCCCCGCGCTCAGCACTGCCTCTCAGTATGTGGAGGTAGCTCTCCCGTCGAGTTTCGACCTTCGGTTCCTTCGTCGTTCAACTGGTTTTGGGCTCAAATTTCGCGAGTCGCAACTTGGTTTGTGTGTGCGTCCGTGTAATTAGGCAGTAGCTGAATCTGTATCAAGCTATGGAATCGTCAAGCGCATAATGTTTCCGGCTCTCTTCACAACCAGGACTTCGTTATCATAAAATTGTTCGAAATATCCAGAACTTATCGCGCTCTCTGAATGCCCGTTCGGGACTAGCGTCTTAAAGCTTATTCATGTTTGCACTGTTTATTTTTAGTCGCTTAGTCATGGTTTGATGTCACGTGATGCATCCGCAATACAACAAAGTCTCCTCCGAAATTAATACTCCAACCACCACCTCTAGATCATTTATCTATCCCCCATTTATAAGCAGATCCCCAAAAAAAAAAATAAAATCACATCGCTGATGCTGTTAGATCCCTTTGCACTTTCACTTGGATCTTATTATACCCAGGTTTTGTCTGTCCGTTAAAACAATCTCGAACGATTGTCACGTTTTCTTCTGTCGTCTCGAATAGTGAAAGGTCAAATCGTCGGATAATGGTAGCCAGTCCGATGTAACACCAGGCGTAGGCCATACTACTCGTTGAATTAGCAGAAATGTCACTAGTAGGAGAAAATCAAACTTTCAGGGAAAGGCTCATACTTTGGGCCCAGGCATCCTTGACTACCCTTCGAGAAAGGCACATAGCATTCATCCATCTCCGACCGTTTAGGTCCATGCTGCATCCATCGCTCAGGGGAGAATGATAATGGCTCTGGGAAGACAGACGGGTCTCTCAATGTCAGATATATAGACATGCTAATCGGTGTCTATCGTATTGGTTATATCGTCAGCTTCAGAATCAAGCGAGGAAAAGGACAAAAGATGGGACTATGCCCCTGCTGGTATCTTCCAGTTACCGTACTCCAGAATCTTGTCTGGACTAATGCGTGGAAGCCGAGAAGTGACAAGTGCAGTTATGCGAAGTCCTTTTATGACTGCGGTCTATACCCTCTTGCGTGAGAAATTCTGTGTCCCACCAGAGACTGGACAAAAGATGCTGACTCACCAAGTACGGAATATTCTCAAGCATAGCTAAAGAAGGGTCAGACCGCGCATCGGGAAGAGCGTACACGAGTTCTTCCCGCAGTTTCTCATGTACTTTACGATTGTTTAGTATATGATACAATATGATAGCCAGGGCCTGCGAAGGAGCATCCGTTCCAGCTACCATAAGGAACAAAGCATCGTCTGTTAATCTCTTAAGGGTTCGTTCCGCGACTGGGTGCTTTTCATTATGCATGAGCTCGGAGAAAATACATGGTTCTGTGATTCCGTGTCGATTCGTCTCATAAACGTGCTTTATACGCTGCTTTACTGCTTAAAGATCCAACCGTTAGCAAAATCCGGGCCAAATAAACATTTGATATTGCAGCAGGTCGTACGCTTTCCATAAAGTCTATATGCCGGGTTGTCGGTACCACAAGTGAAGTTATCCGAACAGGGAGAGTGCGGAAAACGCGAATTAGAATGGGGAAGTGCCTGGTGAGAAGGAGCTTTCCAAACGCTCCAGTAACCCCATCTTTCCACTTGTCGTCCAGAACCTTCTCTTGAAGCACGTTAAAACATTTCGACTTTCCAAATGCGTACTGGGAAACAATATCCACTGCAAGAGATATGAAACATCGATGTAGCTCTAACGGCTCGTCATTCATCAATGCTTCCCTCATATGCCTGCAAAGCAAGTTGACTTTCTCTTGAATGACGGGCTCGAGGGTTCGAATAGCCGGTTTGGACAGATACGGACTGAGCATCCCCCTTCTCAATCGATGGTGGTTGTACCCAGCCGTTGAGAACAGTGAGTTTGGAGCTCCCGCAGACAGGAACCAAATATATTTATCCCGTTTCATAGTCGGCCCGGTGTAAATAGTGTTGTAGTAAATGGGATCTTTAACGTGAAGCTCATAAGGGTTAATTCGGACAATTGGCCCGTACTTTTCGTGCATTCTATCAATCTCCCACATGAACTGGCCGCCACGGATCACATCGAAGTACATTTCATACCATCGAGTCATGGCGGCCAGCTTGGGTCCTGGGAACTGGGATAGGGGAGAAAAATAAAGGCGGTATGTAACCAGGCATATTCCGTAAATAGCTGAAAAAATGAGGAGAACGAGGGAATAGTTAAGCGTTGTCATATGAACCAGCTCGGGGTATCTGGAATCCATCATCTTGAGTGTTTCGTCGTCTGATAGATTACTTGGAAGGTAAGAACAATTGGGGATTGACATTAAGCAGACTCAAGTAGTTACTGAAGGGTACTTATTCAAGATGTACTAATTGAATCGAAATTTTCAGTTAAAGTAGTCCATAGCCTTGCGGACTACCTAGCCGCCATGATGCCCAATCGTTGTCTATTTCCGTACAGCACGATAGAGGGTAATGGGCTTTTGATTCGCCGAGATATCGACTGGGTAAGGCGATATGATGGTGGCAAGGAGTTCAACTACTATACGAAGATAAGCGTAATTCTTTACGAAATATCAATTATGCATGAGTCGTGTACTGCACTCCATCTATGTGAGGATGACCGTGAAGATCAAGATACGGCGTAGTGATCCATGGTCCTCAGTTCCCAAGATAGAAGGTTCTTCCATCCATTGCATGTACTACAGAGCTTGGTATTTGCTCCAGTAGCCACGAGACAATCCACCTGGCACCCCGCTGCTCAACTGTTTAATATTAAAAAACCAGACAGAATTGAAACTTTGTTTAAGAGTTGGTGTAATCAATGTTAATATATTAATAACAGTCATGATTTAGCAAGAGGCTCCCTCAAAGCTGAGCCATCAAAGCGTCAAACTTCTTGTCAAACTCGTTCATTCCATCCCTGAACTCACTGAACCCTTCAGCTGAGCATTTCTTTTGGAGACTGGACTCGAATCCTGTTTTCTCCTCGTTAACCCGGCTGGCCACACGTTTAGCAACTAGAGTACCACCAGGAACTGCCTTGATGAGGGGAACCTAGGAACCTTTAGTTATAATCTATAGCAATAGCGTAGTTCACAGAGAGCTTACCTTAGTAGAAGTAGCACCCATAGCAGATGTCAGGCCAGTAATCAGTCGTTCAATATGAGGTCTTCCTTCAAGCTCCTCTTGCTTGGAAAAAGGAGCCATGCCATCAAATCTAGCCCGTCCCTTTTTGGCCATGTCACAGACATCATAAATATCGTTGGTAATGGACATGAGCTCAGTAATACCTCCCGGCGACTGGGCAATCCTCTGCGAAAGACCTTCAATAGAAGCGCTGATAGGGTCGAGGTCACCCAGGGCCTCAGGGACAGAAGAGAAAGTGGAAGGGAGGGCAGTGACTTGGGCTGCAAGGGCGGCAGCCGCCAATGTGAAATATTTTGCGAACAACATGGTGTTGAGAGTGGGCTATTGCCGTAGCGCTTTGTTGAAACGAATTGACAATGACTGAGAAATATAAGGGCCAAACGTAAAAATCATTCCGATTACAGAGGGTATATGGGTGCATTTATAGACATGGCTGACGCCAGAAGCGCCAAACAAGGGGCTATTACTGTGGCCCAAACAATCAGGAGAAGGCTTGATCTGTGCCACTTCACTGGCCAGTTGGTAGTCGGGTATTCATTTTGGGCGGGCTGGCTGGAAATTCCGTAGATCCTCATAACATTTGGCTTCTGCATGAGTTGTGTGAAAACATCCACACAGGCCACATCATTAAGCTTCAACTCAGAATATGCGCAACAGTGCCTGCCTCAAAGATCTGCAGGACGTGACTAAATGGCCTTCCTCACAGATGGCGCCCTAGTAGACGGGTATCCTCTCAAGCCTGGCTTGCAGATTAGTTGGTTGTTAAACTGACTATTTGCACGACAAGAAGCTTCCTTCTTGCTGTGAAGGTCAAGGTGCAGTAAGATTTAACTAGCTGGCTCGCTGTGGATGAATCCCTGGCACGGGGTTGGCGGGACGGGACGCATCTTAAAGCCGCGCGCTAACCGGATGCGGCCAAGTCAACACATCCCTTGAAAATCGACACTCGAACTTCATCTTCCCAATTTTGGGTCTTCCAGTGGTTGGCTGGGTTTCGTCTTTTGCTTCTCCAGAAGGAGATTATATGGCCCATATCGGGTTTGTGAATAGAACACAAAAGCAAAGGACAAGAATAACTAGTTTCGTGGTCTCGTTACTAAGTCCCTCTCACACCTTTCCTGGACTGTCTGTCCCAATAGCAGGCGTGCACCCAAGCTAACGGAGAACGATAACCAGACTTGCAGATATGGGAGAGGATGAACAATTTACTAAGCAAACAGGAAATACCTTGGAGATCGGTAAAAATTGGCCAGGAAATTTTAATACCCTCTGCTATGCTGCGTACTCCGTACGAAGTATGAAATCTTTCCAGGAGTTTGATCTTCTCCTGGATCACAACTGGAATTGATACCCCGTGGTAGTTTTTGTAAAATAATACGGAGTACTCTGCACTATGTGAAATATTTCAGCCTACAATGAAAGGTGGATCATATATGGGACATCAAGGAGTTCTGCTCAAGTTTCACAGGTATTATGACGGCACAAGATCTTCCAAATGAGGATATTTTGGACTATTGGGATGACATCATGATGCCAAAGAAATGGGAATAATGAGAGTGAAGAGAACTGAACCGGGTTGCTATCATTCTAGGTACGAGGATGGGTGGTATTATGAGGAAACCTATGGGACTTACATGGTCAACTATAGTTGCTTCGAGAACATAGTTCATTTTCTTACCTGTCCTTTGACTCTACGTCAAATGTAAAGATAGAAATAGTAAAGCACGGGCTCCAAGAAACGCAACCGCCGAGATTAATTCCGACCTGGCAGTATTGTAAAACTATAATGACTAATGACAACCACATTAAGCAACGAAGAAACAGAATGTAGACGGGTTATTTACCCCAGATCTTACAACGACCGCATAGCTATATCCTTTACTAACCCGGTGTGTGGGAGTTAGCAGTTGTGGGGGCGGCGGTTCTCGCGCCATGCGGCATAGAAGTTGTTCTAAAGTACCTAAAACTCACTGTAATTGCCATTGATTCCGCCTGGTCGTAAGCCTGACTCAAACTGTATCTGTTTCAGTTATATGAATTGGAAGCGTAGAACATTATACGGAGTGTCTAGGCGACTAGAGGTTATTCTACCCCTTGGTTTCTAGTTTTGTTGGACTTCACGCCTACGCATTGACGGATAAATACAGGAAGAACTTGGAGCCTTGGAAGCAACTAGTTATGTCAAAAGCATACGTTTTACACCAAACTCATGATCCGGATGTACGCAACAAAGAGCAGCATTGACACGATACTAAACTACGAGGTATTCGACGGATTATAGAGACCACAGGCGGTAGACCCGGGATCTGGAGAGTAAGACTAATGTCTAGCAATGAATGTAAAGCAGATACAATACTCAGCAGACTCTGCATATATTCGGCTTATTCACCTCCCTGTAAATATCTGGAAGAGACTGGCCGGATAAAGTGCACGGCCACTACATGGCGCTGGAAGTTCTGCACACAATAGAGTCCATTAAGGTTACATCGTCGGCATTGGATATGGGCCCGATGGAAGATGCATGTCGGGCCGGCCGCGATAGAAATAGGCATGAACCAAAAGCTCATGGTATTGCATGTCGTTATGCATATGACTATATAGAATGTTACCCTATGCCTCTCTATGACATCTCTCCGTGGGGTGTCGTAACCCCCACGTACGTGCTTAACTGGCACGTTTTGAGTTGGAGGATGTTTTTCCGTAGGCTTCCTCTAAATACTGATTTCAACTAGCTCTAATTATTGAGGTCCAATCCTTTCGTATACCGAAATCCAACATGTTGTAGAAGACGGGTGAGTACCCCAAATTTCAAGCAGCGCGAGGATGCTATAATGGTTCCAGCCCTATCAATTGCTGACCCAGAGTGAACAGAATAGCCTCCAATATGCAGTATTATTCATCGTAGTTTAAATAAGGTTGGCTTGGCTGATCATATTTCGGAGCCCAGCTCCCGCTTTTTCGCACGATGTTGAAGAGGATATCAGACCAGTACTAAAGCTAGCTGAGACGGTATGAATCGGAACGTTCAGCGCTTCTTTTATGCGCAAGGAAGCGGTCCGCTACCTTATTAAGGATTGATAGGCTCCTTTCGGGTAGCTTGATTAACACGGGACACCTTTGGGGGAGGGGGTTGCTTGACGAGGGAATCGAAGTATGTAGGCCAAAGTTAGTTTTCGTGGGTATTATGTCTTGAATCACATTCCTAACTCGTTGGATCTTGCCTCACGATAATTGAAGCAAGCGAATACGTAGTATTCAATCGTGAGTGTCCAAACCTCGTCTCATCATGTTGCAATAATGGCACCAGTATTCCGTACGTCTATAAAGTCGTCGTTTCCCTTCGGTTTTTGCTACAGGCAAGGGATGAAAATAAATGCCACGCTAAACCCCTCAAAGTTAGTGTAGTTAACACGTGATCCATTCACAGCCCTGGAGCCCTGGAGACATAAAAACTATCGCGACAACAAAACGACAACCGTTTCAACACGGCGTTTGATGCGAGGAAGAACCAGGGAAAGCTCCCTAGCTGTCGTGTCACCAGTTGTGGTCCATCTTGCAAGGGCCCCCCAATACTGAAGGGTTCCCCTTGTTGGATCACTCGCCAAATCTGGGGCTGGAGAAGAGACACTGGGGAGGGATGTCGGTTTCAAGCCGAACCCCAGGCCTTCCCCGCTGAAGCAGACGACGATGAAGAAGCAACATCATCCTCGCAGTCTGTGAGAGTGCACCTTGTGAGCATTCTTTCTTTTCTCTCAAGCCGCGTAATTAGCTGGTGCTGGCACTTCTCGGTTCGGAAGTTGACGAATTAATTCTCAACGTCTTCTTTTCGTGATCCTACATGACCATTCAGCAGGTACGCGAGGTAGACTTCCAGCTCTGACCCAAGGACTGACGATCAGCTAGGGGACGTCTGATTATTTCTCTCACCGTACTCCGTAGCATATACTTATATTAGTGTTGCTGTCAAGGTGCTCAAGCCTCTTACTCCGTCCAGCGTCTATTAATCAAACAACGCAACATCACGGGCGGCGATTAACTAAGTATACTATACTATAACCACGTATACTGAGCATGGAGTATATACATGGGTCAATTTTACAGAATCAACGCACCTACGGAGGATTTTTGGGATGTAGAGGAAGCACGTACGTGAAAGAGGTCAGCTGCATAAATATGGAAGTTATTCTTGACAGCGAGAATTAAGATTTCTTTGAATCGGATTCGGAGCATTTTGTGTGGCTCTTCGGGTGATGGGATTTTTCCACTCTGCAGCCAGTCAGAAAAAAATGTGACAAGAAACCTTTCTTGTAAATGCAAGAGGGCGGGTATTCGATAATCCAGAAAAAGGAATGGCTTCGAATATGAGCAAGTTGTTGGAAGTTTCTGGTAGCCACCGTGGAGCAGCGATTCGAAGACACTGGATGCGGTGGAGTCACAAGGAGGCGCTGTCCTGGTCACCCAGCTGTATCAGGTGATGGAGAAAAATACATCCCCTAAAGGAGCCAGAGCCCTAGCCTGATCAAGCGACTCCAAGCCTTTTGGGCTTTCTTGAAGAAGGCATGAAAAGCACTGTTGGGACGGGTCTGTCCGCAAAGGTTACGTTTGTTGTCTACCGGCATACTCGGAGGCAAGAGCCGTGAGCTGGCTCAGCGGTATTAGCGCCTAGGTGCTTGCAGCCCACTCACCGGAGGCCTCTCAGCCAGCTTGGGCCATGGCCCTATGCGTGGACGGAGCCGTGGAGGAAAAGGCAGCAACGATGCTCGCTTGCTGCTTTATGCTGGACACTCGCCCCGCAGGTGACCCCCTTGCAATGCTCGTCGCTGCGCCGCGAGTGGCCGAACTAGTGTCAGGTTGGCGATGGCCTAATCCACTCACGATCGCCAGAAAGCGCCTCTGACGAAAGGAAACTTGCTGCCCAGGACCGGAATGTTGGGGGAATGCAAAATGCAACAGCAATTCTCAATCTGTGCACACACTCTGAATCGTGGGAGTAACAAGACTTTTTTAAATGAAGCCTCACTTCCACCTGTGGCTACAGGGCCTGGTAATTCGCGAGTGCAGGGATCAAGTTGTCAATTCCATGCGATGAAGGAACGTCAGGCATTCGATCCATGAATGGTCTCCATTTCTCCAACCATAAGTGCTTGCAAGCTAGCCGCAGGACCAGCCCGAAGGGCCCAGGCCCTCCCCTCCCATGCCAGGAAATGGGAAAGGAAAAGAAAAAAGAATATATGGAAAAAAAGACGTGACTGACAGGGGCCTTGTTCACTCCTTTCCTGGACTTACTCCGGAGCAATTTCAGGAACATAGTTGCGGATACAGATACATAAGTTGCTGGAACCGCTCCATCCCATTCCATCCGGGACCTCGCCTGAGAGTTACCATCGTCATTCCCCAACCAACGACCGTCATCAAAACAACTTTCTTGTTTGCCGTTGTGACGCAGCACAACAAACTTTACCTCCTTTCTGGCCGTTCTTGTCTCGCAATTCGAGTCTCATCATCCTTGCCTTCAGAAACCCAAATGGCTTACTTATAATCCACAGGCTGCTGCACACCTTGGTGGCGGGTAATTGCACAATTATTGTCGAACTCAACACCTTTTGTTGTTGTTTTTTTGGGCAATTAATTTTGTGCTTTATATTTCTATAAAAAACTGCTTTCCCCTTTACTTCTCTCGTTTGCCTGCACATATAACAGGAAGCTGTTCCTGCTGGATTCTACACAATCGTGCTCAACCAATTTCTCCCAACAAGCCTTTCCAAGGTTTCACAATGCCGGCATATCGGATGCTTGATCTCAATCCCTTATCAGCCCAAGAAAATACCATGTACTCTGGACGCGGGGGAGCAGGGAATTTTCACCCCCTCAAAAACAGCGCCATAACGCCCTCCAGCTCGATATCAAGCACTCGCACGCTCTCCTCCCGTCTAGGATTTAATGCACGACAATTGCTCCCAGGTGGTCGCGGAGGGCTTGGCAACTTCCACAGCTCATCGGAGTACGCGATCTTTAGCTTCGATGAGGAGCTCGAGCAGCAATTGAAGCGCGAGAAGGATGTCGCTCCTGTCTTCCATATCGGCCGAGGAGGCGCTGGCAACATGGCAGCCGCCGCCGTCCCAGACGCTCCTATCATGAACCTCTCCAAGAAGCGGTGTGGCACAGGAAGCGTAGGAAGCTCGTCAGATGGCAGCTCGTCTAGCGGAAAGGTCAAAGATTGGCCACGAAGGAATTTAGATTCATGGCGCGGAGCCTTGAAAGGGATGCCATCGTGATCTATGTGACCCGGGGACGGCTTCTGCCTACATATCCCCGCTACCGCCGGCTGTCGTTCCCGCCCTTGGCGACCAAACGCCAGTCAAGGTCGATGTCGACATGGGCATCTCCAGCTTCTCCTCTTTCTTGCATTTCCTACGATCATATGCATCCCCACCGATTTGCCATCGTTGTATATCATAGCGCCATCTGAGCCCTTTTTTTCTCTCTCTTTCTTTCCTAACCCTCTACTTTCATTTACAATTATTTTAACGACCGATACGACATTCACGATCCACCCTGCCTTGCCTTGAGGAGAGGGAAACAAAACAACAAAAACAACTGCTTATTGGATTGAAAGCATTCTTCAACCGCCCCGCAACATCCAGCAACGGCTTTCCTCTTTTTACTTCTCTCCCTTCGGGGACGCAAGTCTTTCCTTTTTTTCTTCTACAACCTACTCCGCCAACGACGATATACAATTATCAGGCCGATGAACTGACTATCCTTCCACCATTCCGATGTTTTTGGCATGCTCCGAACAACCAATGCGTCCCCCCAAACGAATCAACTCACACATCACACCTCTGTACACCTGATTCATGTCATACATTGCGCCTCTTAGATGGGCAGCGACTTATGACAATCTACCTCCTGATAATATGACCTGGGCCGAGCATGTTTCATCGAGCCACTTGGGAAAGATTAAAAAGCGTCCATTACTATTTTAGAATACATATATTCGATCTCCGACCGACCGACTGCTATGTCTGGTAGGAGACTATGGGAAAGACCAATTAATTAGACTTGATGTTCTTTCTAGACACTTTGAAATCAACCTCAAGTTGTATAGCGCTGGTATAAAGCTAATCCAGGTCATTATTTGCCGTAGGGTCTCTAAACCAATAATGTCTCTGCTAGGATGTGTACGTATAAGTATCTAAGTATGCGTGTATGCGTGATTTCATTCCCATGCTCCCACTGTCTTACCATTGGAGCCACAATCTTACACAGGATCGACCAGACGGATTCATAATGTGAAAAAAGAATAAGAAACAGACAATAGCCATCTATGGTCAGTAAAAAAGGTATAGGTATCTTTAAGAAAAGAATAGAAGCAACATATAACACACTAGAAATGCAGTTAATACCAGGCTTAAACGAACTGCGATAACAGGGAGTGTGTACGTGCGAGGAAGAATTGACGCAGGGATATCATTAAATTGAGAAATAAAACTGCTCCAAACACATTCCTAGGTTTCACGAAAACAGCAGCAAGATCAACATATCAAGTGAATTTCGTATGGATTATATCTGGGTTTTCATGCCAGTCATCAATGCTGACCCACATCTGCCGGATAAGAATAAGTATCAGCCATTACGTGGTGACATATGGTGTGCTGGCAAGGGAGGAAAGGCGACATAGCATGGGACATACCTTTCTGAACGTGCTTAGGCCAGCCAAAATACTCCCGCCAATCCAGGTACTGTACTTTCTCTCAGGGGGTGCAAAGATCTTAATCCTCATGTCTTTGACTGCTAACCGCTGCACCTCGTGGAGAAGACGGTCGCCAAATCCTTTACATAGTGTAGATCCGCCAGACAGCACTATGTTGGCAAATAGGGACTTACGAAGGTCCATGTCTGTCCTGTTTATGGCATCTACGACAATCTGGTGCACACCAGGATACTCGAGGCCAATTATCTCGGGGTCAAAGAGGATTTCAGGAGCTCGGAATCGTTCAACGCCGATCTTTACGTGAGTCGGTCGGTCAGCCATTTAAGTCATAAACACACGACGGCGACAACAACGAAACAATGTAAAGGAGATGAATTACCTTCAGCTTATGCCCGTCTGGCAGAACATATTCCGCCATCTTTGAGTCCGCCTTTCCGCCATTCGTTGACCATTCCTTTTCTTCTTTGCGGGGGTCCATGGCTACATATCCGGTCTTTTCTTTAATCATGCGCACCACCTCTTTTTCGGCACTTGTATGAAAGACATATCCGCTCTTTCGCAAAAGCAACTGTAGATATTCGGTTACATCACGGCCAGCAACGTCTATCCTTCGTATACTGCTCGGCATGGCAAATCCTTCATACACGGGGACCGCATGGGACACTCCATCTCCCGAATCGAGCACAATTCCCGTTGTTCGTCCCGAAGCATATAGCGACAGCACAGCCTGGATTGATGTATATAGGGCGGGGATGTTGAACTGCTCAAAAAGGATCTGTGCAGCGGTATCTCGGTTCGTTCGAGGGTTTAATGGCGGCTCCGTCAAAAGCACCGGGTGCTCTTCACTTAATGTCTTCAATTCCCCTTCGTACACCCATTGCCATATTTTTTCCATGTCATCCCAATCAGTGACAATGCCGTGTTCGAGGGGGTATCTGATCTTCAGCAGTCCGCGTAGCTCCTGTGCCCTCTGCCCGATAAACACGTCTCCTTCTAGAGCTCCGGCGAGTACTCGGGGGTGTTTTGGCCGGCCGACGAACGATGGGAAGTAGCACTTAGGGAGGTCTTCGCCCGCAAATCCGGCGCGAATCGTACCACTGCCATTGTCTAACACTATCGGGGCATTGTGCAGAGCCGTGTCTGCCATGGTAGAGGAGGGAGGAAGGGAGACGGCTGTTCGCGATTATTTATTGTTGTCTGCAGCTGCGTTTTGGGTTCGCGTCTGGTTTAAGATATCGACTACCTCGGGGAACGAAAAGAGCTGTTGGTATCGTACTATCACTTCTAGAATGATGCAAGCAATCTAGAATACCAGTGGACGAGGGACTATATTCAGCAGGTGTTGGTGGTCAAGTGTCAAAAATTAAGTCAAACTGCTGGAGTCGTAAACATTTCGTTTTTCTGGCACCAGGGGGAGCTCGACCTTAGGGCTTTTCTTGGCTTCGGCGCCCGCCAGCTGGCTGCGGCTTTCCGGGGCCCTTTTTCTAACTGCGGACTACACTGTCGACATGATGAAAGGCGGCTTTAGAGAACTCGAGCCTGTTGTTTACATTGTATATATCACATGGGGTACGAGAAAAAGCGGCATTGAGCGATGAATCCAGAGTATATAATGCAAAAACGATCAAGATGCCAGCCGATTCAGGGGCATCAGAATCCGACTCGATAATGTTAAAATATTCCTCCATGGGCACGTTTTTGAAGATAACTAGCCCATTTAAATCAATCAAGGGAGACTTCCAACCGATCACTTTAATCGAGGAATCCAAGCTCATCTTCCATCACCCAAGCTAACCCCTTAGAGTCTGTACCTGTACGCTTGGGAGGCCATGAATGGACCTTTTCGCGGAGCTTCTCTGCGTCATGGAGAGCAGCGGCAAGACTCCTATGTACAATGTTAGAGCTGCCATTTCAAGGCCAATTTTCAAGGAGGATCAATACCCAAGCTTCCCGTGGACTACATAGTTTGCGGAAGCTAACTCCGTTGCTAGCTCTGCCTGATGGTTGTGCATCAATGCTGGATTTGGCACCACCACGAGAGGCAGACCAAGCCTCAGCGCCTCCAATATAGTCCCAGAACCTACAGTATTCAGGAAAATAATCAGTCTTTACATATTTGGACAGCTAATAATCGATGTCACAGCTGGTCTAGTTTACCTGCATGGCTGATGACAAGACCCTCGGCCGTGTTTGTGCTTGGATTTGCTTTGGCAGCGCACATCTCATCCTTGAGGCCATTTATATCGAAGTCAAAGCCCGTCAGGGTCAGCCCATAATTATGAAGTACTTCATTTTCATTGTCCTTGACGAACGAGCGGAATAGTTCATCTCCATGCCGGCCGTACTGGATGGTTAGAGTGGTGTAATTGTTTGCCTTGAGAGCCGCTAGAAAATCCAGATGCAGGATCTCTCGAATCATGGCGTTAAAAGATGCCGTAGCACCTACTGTGACAAAACATGTCTTCTTTGGCTGGCTCCCTGGCTGCTCTCCTCTCCTCTGTGCCATGTTGGTATTCAATCAATATAAGCTGTTTATGTAGGTTTTTCTCAGCAGGCTAGGTAGAAGAGTGAGGATGGCATCTTCCGCCGCGGACCAAAAGCCTCTCAGGGAAAAGCATCCAACCTGCTTCTCTCTATAACCCTTCACCTCAAAGCCACCCTCTGTCTGCTTGTCATCACCGTCCTCGTCGCCATTCATCATCGTCGTCGAAGTCACAACTGCCTTCGACTTCCGGCTTACCTAATCGACATACCGGAATTAGGAGAAATAGTATCTCCGAATATCAAACTTTCCTGTCGCGGCAAGCAAAAAAGTTGAACTTTGAAGATGCGAGCAAAGTGAACAGAGAGAGAGAGAGAGAGAGAGATCGCAGAAGACCCAACAGCCTGCACGACCACCTAATTTCCTTCGTGTACGTGTCCAATTGCTGCTGGAAATGGCTCCAGTGGCGAGATCTTTCAGCCGATTAGCATTGTCGTGCCCCAGACAAGCTGCCTCGAGGCGCACTACGTTCCTACAGACGCACCAGCCATGCTCAACATTCAACCAGCAGAGACACCAGCCGTTTTCTGCTGCTTCTACACAGCTAGCTCCGGGGAGTGAAACTCAAGGATCTAGTAGTGCAGCACTTGATACCGCAATTCCACCTGACCTGCAACGGGAAATCAAACAAGAAATCCGCAGTAGCATCCGGGAACTGCGAAAGCAAGTACGAGATGTTGTCCCTACGCCACCGAGATATAGGACCGGCTTCTGGAGTGAGGGTGAGAAGGACGACCTCATGACGCAGGTAGAGGACGGTGATGATGTGTTTGGCGAGGATGATATGACATCCATGGCGCATACAGAGCTCGAGGAACACCGTGAGCTCAGAGAATATGCGCGTATCGCAGCCTGGGATATGCCTTCTTTGAGTGGTATGCTATGTCTCCCCTTGTGTCTGATGTTCTTGGAAATCCACGGATAATGAAACTAACAAACTACAGCTCTTGCAAAACCCTTCACACTCCCGCCACAAACTCATATTCTCCGTTTCCGACAAACTACCTACCTGGGTGAAACGCATCCCGCGGAAACAAAAGTAGTCGTTGAACTATGCTCCAAAGACCTTACACCGAAATACCTCACCGAAGAGCAAAGAATTACCCTTCTGAAACTTGTTGGACCGCGCTACAACCCAGACTCAGACATCATCCATATGTCTTGCGAGAAATTCCCTACCCGTGCCCAGAATAAGCGATATCTCGGCGACCTAGTTAACACACTTATTAAGGAGGCCAAGGAAGGCGACTCATTCGCTGATATCCCATTGACATTCCCCCATCACAAACCCAAGAAGAGATACATATTCCCAGAAGCATGGAAAGTGAGCGAGAAAAATCAGAAACAGATAGCGGAAGCAAGGCATCAGATTGAGGATATAATGGCGAAAAAGGGTATTGTGGATGGGAACGAAGTTATTGCGCAGGCCGCGAAGACGATTCCTGCCCTAGGCTCGATGGGCCAGCTTGCCGCACAGACAGTTACGGTAAAGAAAGGGCCAAAAGCCCGTGGGCCGAAGGGGAGAAATTGAAGCCTGATTGCGTGTGATCAATGAAAAATTATATCGTTATTTGGCAACTGGTAAGGAGTTCCATTTCCCCCACAGGCTGCTTCATGAACTTGGTATATACACTTCCTCTACGTGTATTGTATTTTATATCAACATGTATTACACCACTATTTATTTTGCTCTTGTTTAATAGACAGGTCATTCATATAACTCCTTGGGACCTGGTGGGTTCTGGTTTTTGTATTGGTACAGGATGGGGTTGCCCCCTACACTCTTTGAAGCAATGAGTCGTAAAAAGAAAAAGACCGAAGGGGAGACAAACAGCAAGCCAAGGATAAGAAAACAAAGTCCCAAGATTATCTGACAAACAGAGAGCACGGAGGGATTCGTCAGTACCATTGCTCTTATATCTTGAGGTGAAGTGTCAGTGAAGGGATTAAAGGGGGGAAGGTAGGAAAGTAGAAAAGCAAGCAAACAACCAAATTTCACAGCAAACTAATTCAAACTGCAGCAGAATTCCATCTTCCAACGTGAAGGGTATACTCTTTGTTTCGCTTATCCAGCACAATTTCCTATTGCCGTTGGACGCGAGATCATATTCCTTAGACCAATAAGGAAAAAGGCTGCAGAGTAACTTTGGCGCTGGAGAGGGTAATCATATATAATCCAATGTATGAACGTTGTTCAGTACACGAATTATACGATCAGAAAGGTAGATTAGGCCAATTTCTGTATGAAGGCATAAATGAAAAGAAGGGAAGCAAGGGGGGGAACATAGAGCAGAATCAAATGAATGGGCAAAGGCATTGGGTTTGAAGGAAAAGAAAAAAGAAGAAATGAAAAATGAAGATGCCGAAGGCCAAAAGCATTGCCAACGACCTTTTGAGATGCCATGTGTTTGCTGCCGTCGAATATATGAAACAAATGTATAGGATGGGATGGCCTTAGATGTGTTTGGCAGTAATGGTAATTGGGTTGTTTAGCCCAAGATCAAACAAATCATAATTGATTCCTCGGTTGGTCTGAGTCGATTGGGTGGAGTTTGGAGATCCACGGCTCCCGTATCTGTGATTGCCATTTCCACGAAATTCGAAGTTGTCAGGGAAACGGTTGGTAGTCAGTCCAGAACGGGGCGAGCAAGGGGAAGAAGCATAGCTGCCAGACTGGGGATGGGAGGAAAAGCAAGGCGAGATTGCCCTTGATGCGGGGCCCTTGAAATCCAGGTTAGTTATAGCAGTGTTGATTGGGAGAATGTTTGTTGCCCGCAAGTTCTTTTCCTCATCAGTGCCATCGTTGCCATCGACAGATGGTCTGCGCTGGTAGAGTCGACGAGAGCGTTGGGGCTTTTTCTTGATCTGAGTTCCCTGGCCATTGGACTGCTGGTTAACAGGAGGCGCCCCTGCAACAGGCAAAAAGGGAGTAAGGGGCAGCAAGTTCCAGTTATCCCCTTCATTCCCGGTTATGGTCCAAAGAGATGTTGACCCTGGAAGTGGCAGAGAAGCAGGGGCATAGCTGTGAGAAAGCATCAGATTGTTGTTGTGAGATACAGTATTCTGTCCTTGTACGTTGTTTGAGCTCGTGGCTGGGACAGTTGGTAGTAGTCCTGGACCAGTGGGGAATGGCTGGTCCATAAGGTCAATTTTAACATGAGACTTATTGCCATTGCCAGGGAAGTTTCCAAGCGAAGGTTTAGCTCCGTCCTGCACCGTGTGGTCAGGGGTAGGTGTTTTCCGGAAGTCATCAACGGAAATAAGATCACATCGGTTGGGAAATTTCGGGCCCTCAAGCGGCGGGTTGTTTGCTGGCATGTTCATGTTCAAACCTACCGGGGCAGATAAACCCATAGGAGGCCCATGGATAGTGCCGGGTATGTTGTTGTACATGGTTGGGTGACCATGAGGCAGGACAGAAAGGTTGGGCTGCTGTGGGGGTGTAGGGGTAGCTCTGGGCCTTTCCACCTGAGTCTCTGTAGTCATAACCCGGTGACCATTAACATCGCGTCTATCGGCTGGGTTTGCAGCAGCGGCTGGGAGATGATGATGGCTATGGTGATGGTTTTCAGTACGCCAGTTGCGTCCGTTTCCTTCATGGCGATTTCGCCCACCAGCGCCCCCGAGCCCCTTGACTCCATGTTTCTCACGGTACCAGCGAGGGATATCTCTAAGCCCGAGCTTATCAAGCGTGGGCTTATCCGTAGGCATTTCGTGTTTGAAAATGCATCCTGTGCTAATATGTCAGAATTTTATGGTATCATAATTGCAACTCCCACCAAACTGGACATACCCTGCTGCTGATAGTCACACTCTCCATGTCGAAGCCAGAAAGAGCAGTATTCTTTTTTGGCAGAATTGCCATTTTGACCACCTTTGCCGTGGCGATGACCGGAACTCTGGATGATTTGATTTCGCGTTAGCCTGACAAGGTATGCAAGGGAGCGTCATTTGCTGTAGGAATATAGAAACCAACGTACATGCTTTGTAGAGGTTTGAGTACCACCTGTGGTAACGGGAGTCCAGTCTGGGTTCTGGGCTGCAGATGCATCTGCCGTGGAGTTTTGGGGGGCGGGCGCCAGCTGGCCGAAGTCCTCGAGCCCGCGTGCTGCTGCTGTGACCACCTGGCGGCCAGGATTGTTTGTCTTTTCTCCCACGGACTTGGACGTGTGCTGGATGGCACTGTCGATAAGGTAGAACTGTCCACGAGACTTGACGGTTCCAAGGCTGGTCATACCCTGGGTGTCGCTGTGGCTCAAAGTGCGAGGGACGCCTCTGATAGAGACGTAATGGGGCAGTTCATCAACGGCAACCAGGGCCGTAAGGGTGCCATCTTCGCGAGACAGGAAGTGTAGAGGTCGAAGAGGCATTGTCATGATGAACTGGGCAGTATATGGAATTCCTGAAAAGTAGGACCCAATTTGAATTGCAGGTGAGTGGATCGTGATAGATTACCAAATTTGGTCAGATATAGAGAGAGTGAGAGGGTAATGTATGAAGAGGCAGCTCGGGATAGCGAGAGAAGGAGGAAAGGGATATCTATCTCAAGCTGCTGGCAATGAAGGTGAATATCAGAGTAAAAAAAGCACCAGAGGGATGAAAAAGAAGGAGGATAGTATATGTGGATGTGGATGTGTGTGTGTGATTGTGTGGTGTGTGTGAAAGGACAAAAGCCTACGCGAAAAAGGGAGGCTGGGAGGAAGAAGAGAGGAGAGGGAGCCTGATAGTTCCAAAAGGGGTAAAGCGGCTCTCCCGGCTGTGTTGTTGGATGA
>NW_003315431.1:0-31696 GCF_000151505.1 Trichophyton verrucosum HKI 0517
TCTCTTTCTTATATAAGGAAAAGAAAAGGGGGACAGGGATGTTAAACTCGAAACGGCCTCTTTATAAGCGGAGGTTGTTAGCTGGCGGCGGGATATACGAAATATATATAAGATATATCAGGTATCCAACCGGCTACTCCCTTTTTTCTCCTCTCGCTTCTCCCGCCGGCCTAAATATATATGTATATATAGATATATATATGTATATCAAGACGCAACAGCAGCAACGGCCGACTGCCAGACAACCAACCAGGGCAAGGAAGATATAATAAAAAAAAATAATCGAGTGCGGTGTTCAGGATAACTAAAGGTCAGAAACGGCCACAGAAGCAAGTTGCGAGCCCTTGCTGCAGTTCTTTTCTTTGCTTTTTATCCTGCGCAAGCTCGCTCGAAAAGAAAGCCCAGCAGGCAAAACAGGCAAACCAACCAAGCCGCCTTCGTGCGCACACAAAAACGGACCCTGTACACACTCTCTTTCTCGCTGTGGCTCTCCTGTCGTTCTCCCGCTTTCTATCTCTCCCGCAACTCAAGGTCAATCACACTTCCTTACTCGCTCGCACTCAGTCCCCGGCACACTCGCGGGCATGAACTCACTCACACTCACACCGGCTCGACCCTGGTCCCGCAACGACGCCTGAGGGTCGGACAAGTCAGCGAGACACCAGCAAGCGGCCAATTGGCGTGTCTCGACACTGCTGTGGTCTTCCCCCTTTACCTCTCGCTTTATTCGACTTGCTTTTACCTAATATGCTGGCTGTCCGTGGGCAGGGATTATTGGCCTTGCGCTGCTGCTGTGTGCATGCAGTTTAGATTTTAGTCCGTACATATACTTTCGATGAAGAAGCAGACGAGAAGAGATCGCGAGCGAGGGGGCAAAGACCGCAGCGACTCGGAGTTTTCCCGCGTCTCTGTGGCAGTGTAAGGGGGGCTTTCAGTAGCCGTGGCGGGCGATGGTAGTGCCAGATGTGATCGTACGACCTCTACAGCCTCATCCTTGGTTCCTCCATCTTGTTTCAACTCGCTGTCCCTCATGCTAACTCGCGGTGCTGAGCCTTCGACGTTGAAAAAGGTTGCTCGACGAGAGAAAAAAGCGACGGCGTTAAATTATTGTTAGTTATTAGTTATTTCTCTCCAGGTCCATCTATTGCCATCACATGACCATGCACGACGTCATCCGGGAAAACTAGCAGAAGCAAAGCAAAAAAAAAAAGGAAGGACAGCAGCAGCAGCAGCAGAAGAAGAAGAGGAAGAGGAAGAAGAAAAGAGAGCAATATTAAGACTCGGTGCGACTCTGCAGTCCCTGTTTCGCAGAGGCAGAGGCAGAGGGATCGGAGAGAGGACAAAAAGAAAAATAAGGCTTCCTGCAGACCGAGGGCCCTGGCTATATTGGTTATATAGTTACATACATACAAGACAGACTGGCGGACAGGCAGGCAAGAGACACAAAAGGCAGGCCCCGAAAAACCAACGCTGAGCGATAGAGATGCCATGCCTGATATTATTATGATTTATGATGTCCTTGATCCCCCGTACATGGCATGACACGGCATGGGAGAAGGACGGGGGACGGGAAGGAAAGGAGGCCTAGTAGAGCGTTGCATACAGTGCAGCAAGCGTTCCCGCCAGGGGGAACAGGGACCTGACAACGTTCAACTCAGCCCAGCCCTTGAGCCAATTCAAGACCTCGACATCTTCCCTGGTCGCCTTGGAGTCGCCGCTGGCCTTGGAGGCAGCCTCCTTTGCCTTGGACACACCGGTCATCGACTCTGCATCCGCCACCTCGGCGCGAGAAAGCAGGCTCTTGTTTGTCGGGTTCATCACCAGCAGCGTGTATGGGATTATGGACATCACCAGTCCGGAGGCGAGCAGGTACCAGTTCGAGGTCCGCGTGTCGGCAGGGCGGAGAGTCGTTTCGTGACGGAAGACATAGGAGAGATAGGCGTAGGCAGTGCCCGCCCCAATCGCACAGAAGGGCATCGAGCTCTTGCCAATGTTATAGGCATGGCGCCATTGAGTGGCGATGTGTGAGATGGGACTGCCAGGTTTGTGGTTGGAGTCGTAGCTGGCCGGGCCGCTGCCAGCTGGAAGAGTGATGGTAGGTATCAGCGCGGTCGAGTAGGTGAGAATCGAGCCTGGGTTCTTGTCAGCTATCTATTTTTCT
The DNA here is from genome assembly GCF_000151505.1 of Trichophyton verrucosum HKI 0517. NCBI lineage: Eukaryota > Fungi > Ascomycota > Eurotiomycetes > Onygenales > Arthrodermataceae > Trichophyton > Trichophyton verrucosum. The sequence goes on from NW_003315431.1 coordinate 2,162, forward strand.
TCTTCTTCTTCTTCTCTTTCCTTTTTTGCCCCAACCCTTCCAGCACTCAGCTGATTGTTATAGCATTGGCTACAACTATTTGCTGTGCTTTGCCTCTGGTTCTGTTGGATCAGTTCTTACCAGCCATCAGCCCAGATGTGGTGAGCCCGATCACCTGCGCCGTCCGCACACAGTTTGAAACGTCAGGCATGGTTGCAAAAGCCGAGACGAGAATTTAATCCTTGAAGGCAGATCGTTTATGTCGAGTCCTATAGTAGTATAGGTACTTTGGATGTCTTGCAGAGCCGTAGGGGGGATCTTTTGCGAAGGAGCAGTAGGCTGAACACCTGGTACCAGCCTTTCACTTATAAACACCCGGCCGGTCGACCGAGCTGCGTCTGAAGCTTTGCTTAATTGGACAAGGGACTTGCCTCCTAACCAAGGTTAAAAGCTGGATAGCCTTCGATATGACGTCCCAGGATGACGTTCGGCTCTCCTTCACTGCGGAGGGCGGCTTGTCTAGATCTTGTCCTGCCAGCGGAAAATCTTGCAGCCTGGCCGGCTCAACCCTTGGTTCTTGTAGATCAAATCGTCGCACAGCTGCGAGTCCTTGCCAGAAAGACTTAAGCCCCGGGTAAAACCAGCTCCTGATTCGTGGCCGAGGCTGTGCTTCGATGGAGTTGGTGTGCGCCTAGGGCGTCGTCTCTCGGTGTCGGTACTTTCATAGCATGCGAGTTTTGGTAACAATCAAGCCAGCTTCGGAGTCACGGAGAGAGATGCTGGCCGTTGCAGGCCGCGCTGAGACGCCCATTGGACAGATAATTAATAATATATTAGATCTAATATGAGGATGCGGAGCTGCATTTCTTGCAAGGGCGTGTTTGTTGTTAGATATATTAGAAACCCCCATAGCTGCCTGCAATACGGAGTACATATGACTAGGTACCTCTTTTCGGCAATCCGGGCCAGTATGGAACGAGAAGAGTCTTGACAAAAGCTTGTGGTATCAATATTGCAAAAAATAAATAATACAGAGTGTATATATAGTAAAAGAAGAAGAAAAGAAGAAGAAAAGAAGGAAAAAGAACGGACTGAAAGAGGCAGATATACTACTTCCTGAAGTCCAGGTCGGTGTGAACGCTAGTATCATCGGTTTCTTCAACGCCGACAGCCGCCCATGGGCTGGTCTCATTCATTCCGTCATCAATATCAACACGAGCCGCCGAATCACTGTCATCCACGGTGTCTGAGGATTCAATATGGCTGTCGGTCACAGCAAACTCGACGTTCTTCCGGACAGCAGTAGCCGCAGCAGCAGTGGACTGTGGTTGCGGTTGAGGCTCTTCCAACACATCCCCATTCCACGGCTTGCACTGCTTCACAAGCTCACCGCACCGGAGACAGGTCCATGCCTCTCCTTCCTCCCCCTCGAGCTTCTGGGCAATGCATGTGAAGCAGTATAAACACTGACATGGCACGGTTTCATAGGGGTTCGTGGTATCTGTCTGGGCTGAGCCAATGATACCGCCTGACGCAGCTCCGGGGCCCATAACGTCGCTCTCCGAGATGGTGGTAGGGTTCTGCGCCTGGTAACATATAGGACATGTCCTCTCAGGCAAGAAACCAAGTTCACCCTGGTTCTTCTCCTTGTTCTCATCGCCAGTGGCTCGGAGCGAGGACATGGTCTTTCTCCAGGCTCGAGACACCCATCGGCGCCAGCGCCCGATTCCAACAAGGGGCAACAAAAACAAGAGGAACTCTGTAAATGCATGCCAGACGAGCTGTCGGTTAAGATACTCGAATGATACTTCTCGACTAACCTGCATCGACGGCGGGGTTAAGCGCATGTATAGCAGCCGGTCGACTAGTGTTCTGTATCGGCCGTTAACCAGGAAAATGAGGAAGGATGCAAAGGCGGCGATCGAGTGAGCGGTGGAGAGGAGAGAGGTGAGTTTTGACAGCGCTCGCGTGTTGGAAGATTGTGGCTATCAACAAAAGCGCTGGTTAGCTATGCCTTTACCATTTTTTGTTGGATGTTGGGATGTAGAACGAAACGCACTTCATCATAGCCTCCCCCTTGGTGGATTATCCAGCTTTCCCATTTATCCCACGCATAACGTCCACCAACCGTCAGCAGTCCATATAAGGACTTTTGAAGCTTGGTTGGATCTGAATGTACAGGCCCTTTACTTCTGCTATCGGTGTATTTCAGGTTTTGGAGAGCTGCGCCGTACGAGGCATTGTGGTCCCATACCGACAGCTTGAAAAGGATCGCACGAAGCACCAGGTCAATCTCATGGTTCCAGTCGTCCCGTATATGGCGCTATAACAACCGACATCAGCCAAATTCTTATCTTGTCTCTTCTTCTAGTTGAGGATATGCCTTACACCGAAGTCTTTCAATCCTTCTCCGACTTGCCCCTTGAGCAAGGTTATAAGCTCTTCATCCAGCAACTCTGCATCGACCTGTCCCACCCGGAATGCCGGTCTAGTCCCTTCTCTGCCTCTAAGGATATCCCATAGCGCCAGTCCGCGAGTAGGCAGGCTGGATAGGGGGTATGGGAGGTTGCTGGCTGCGGCCGGGAGTCGCGATGTTCTGTTTGCGAGCCGATTTCGAGCTTCGAGCTCGCGTTGGCGGCGCCGTTCCAACACACGCTCTTGTGCTGCAGCGAAGTTTGCGGAAGTCATCGTGGGGGCATCTTCGGCCAGGCTATGCCCTTGAACCAGCTCTGAATCTCCTCCGTCAAAGGGTCGACGTCGTTGTCCGTCCTTTCTCTCGTCTTTCCTCCTCTTGTCCAGGCAGCTTTCTTTGAGCCGAGGTTCAACTGTCACGTGATAGGTCGCTGCCGGGGGCCTAGCAAGAACAGCAAAGAGTCCAGCATTTTTGCTACCAAATTTTTTCTCGTCGATTTCAATAATTGATATATTTGATATTCAGTCCATTGTCCCTGAATATATATTCGTGGCTGTAGTATGGAGAGAGCTTGTCTACTAAGTAATATAGGAATGCACAAAGCTTCCATTTAACCTAGTAACTAGGGAGTCTTCTCTAGCTAACTAATAAACTAGTTAACTAGACAAAGACCATAACTATCTATTAAAATGCTCTGCTATAGGCGCTTATTTCTCTCTCTTCTGCTGCCCTGGGTGCGCTGAGTTCACCCCCACAAAGCCGCATAGTCAGGCCCTCTCTAGCTCTAGCTTTGAATATTTAGTTAACTAAGCTATTTATGCCTAACTAAAAGTTTAGTTTTATCGACGTGGTGGGGTTGATCAATATTGATTTAACTATCAAAAAAAAGTAGAGAGAGACCGGACCCTCTCTCTCTCTGCCAGCTCCCTAACTACCCACTACATTAAAGGAACCATCATCCGCTCAGCCATCCTGGAGAGACATCTTGCTATGAGCGTTTTGCTCTCTTCAAGGACCTGATCAGTCTTTCTCTCTTCATTGCCGTTTCTGCTTCGATCTGGTGGCATCATGCAAGTAGCTATCGAGGTACCAGGGGAAGCTAACCCACTAACCCTTCCAAACGTTATACATGCCTTGACGACGGCGGGCTCTTCGTTGCCTCAGCAGCGCCAGAGCGGAACTGCACAGCTTCAGGAATGGGGAAGACAGCCCGGATTTCACTCGTTATTACAGGTATCTCGTTCTCCCCGCTCATACTGACCGACATATGACGGATGGCTAACAGCTTCTCCTTAACTTTTTGATAGGATGTCTTTACCGACTATTCCACTCCCTTTGAAGTTCGATACCTCTCAATTATTCAGCTAAAGAACGGTATAGACAGGTACTGGCGGAAGACAGCAAACAAGTATGCCTCTGTTGTGACAGGCTGTTCAATTTTTGGTGGAATAAGCGCTAATATGGGAAACCGATGTAGTGCTCTCAAGCAAGATGAGAAAAATCAGATCAAGAGAAGAGCTATAGAAGCTGGAGTTGTTGAACCTGCATCTCAACTTGCCTTGCAGAATGCCCTGATTGTGGCTAAGATATTGCGGGCAGAGTTCCCTCTTGAATGGTGGGTTATCCTTTTTAGTATTCCATGGAGAGCATGTCTGACAATCTACATATAGGCCAGAAGCCATATCTGAAATAATAGAACATCTTCGAGCGTCCATTCGGCCCGGAGCCAATCCAGTTCAGCTCTCCCGCACTCTCTTGATCCTCCTCCAGGTAATTAAGGAACTCTCTACCGGACGATTAGAGAAAACCCGACGGGGACTACGATCTGCGGCCCCCGAGCTGCTCCATATTGTTGCAAGCATATACGTCGATAAAGTGCAAAAATGGGGTACATTCTTGGAGTCCGGCGGGGACGATGAAGGTGGTGCATTAGAGGCAGTTGAGCAAAGTCTCATGTCCCTCAAGGTCATCAGACGACTAATAGTCGCTGGCTTTGAGAACCCAAATAGAGAGTCCGATATCTCGGGATTTTGGACCCTATCCTTAACCCATCTCGGAAACTTCTACTCCTTAATTCAGAGGCAGTCATCTACATTGGCCCCAGAAGTCGAAAAGTTGATTGGGAAGCACATAATCCAGCTATCCAAGCTTCATTTAGAAATGGCCAGAACCCATCCTGCGCCCTTTGGACTGCTCCCACAAGCTGTTGATATGGTTAAATCTTACTGGGGGTTGGTGGTTGAACTAGGCAAAATGTACGGCTCAACTGACTTCTCTCAGCTTCAGGTTGGGATAAATGGTGATGCAGATGACGACGAGAAGCCCCTTTTGGAAAAACTCGGTCTCAAGGCCCTCCTGCTTCTTCGAGCTTGCGCAAAAATTGCATTCTATCCCACGAACACTTTCAGATACCAAAACCAGCAGGCCAAGGAGGAGAAAAATCAATGCGTTAGCTTGATGAAGTCCGAGATCTTCAACGAGGACTTCGTAGTCCAAGTCATGGAGTTACTTGTCACCCGCTTCTTTGTCTTTAAAGCCAGTGATCTCAGGGAATGGGAAGAAGAACCTGAGGAGTGGGAGAAGCAAGAAGAAGAGATCACAGATGCCTGGGAGTTTTCAATTCGGTCATGTGCCGAGAAGCTATTCCTTGATCTGGTTATCAATTTCAAAGAGCTGCTCATACCAAAGCTGCTTAATGTGTTCTATACCTATGCTAGTAAGTCGTATAACGGTATAGTATGCTATAAAAGTGAACTAACTGACGATGCACTAGATCCCCAGAACAAAGATATCTTATTAAAGGACTCTCTTTATTCCGCTGTTGGCCTTGCAGCTGCATGTCTGGAGAATCACTTAGACTTCAACACTTTCTTGGTGTCCACACTCGTACCAGAAATTCAAATCCAAGGTCCAGGCTATAATATCCTTCGCCGAAGAATTTCTGTCATACTCGGACAATGGGTTCCAGTGAAACCAAGTGACATTGACAAAGCATCCGTATACGGTATCTTCCAACACCTTCTGGATAAGAGTGACCCCATGAACGATCAAGTCGTTCGTGTAACGGCTGGTCGGAAGCTTCGACAGGTTCTGGACCCATTCGAATTCTCTGCGGAAGTATTCCAACCGTTCTCAACGTCTATACTACAAAACCTAATGCAGCTTATTCAAGAGGTCTCTCTTAGTGAGACAAAAATGGCACTACTTGAGACTGTAAGGGTTGCAGTGGTAAAAATGGAAAGCAACGTAAGTCCAGGAAATCGATATATTGATGGTAGATATTATACTTACCAGTTTTCATTCTAGATTACCCCTTTTGCGGATCAAATTGTATCCCTTCTACCAGGGCTTTGGGAGCAATCTGGTGACGAACACTTGATGAAGCAGGCAATATTAACACTCCTGTCATCCCTAATACACTCTATGAGAGAGAACTCCACTAGATACCACTCCATGATACTACCCCTTATCCAAAAATCGGTTGAACCTGGCTCAGTAAGTTTCCAAACCGCCCTATTCCCCAAGCTATCACGATAACACTAATACTGGAATCTAGGAATCTCTCGTCTACCTCCTCGAGGAGTCTCTAGATCTATGGTCTGCCGTGCTATCCGAAACTCCAAATCCGCCATCTCCTGAAATTCTAGCCTTATTCCCATCTATATTTCCCATTTTTGAAATTGGGAGCGATGTTGTACGACAGGCTCTTGAAGTCACCGAATCATACATCCTCCTCGCACCCCGAGAATTCCTCGATGAAAACGTCCGTTTCCGATTGTTTGATATCTTCAACACTCTCCTCAATCCAGATGTCACTCCCCGAATCGGCCTAGTCCCTCATCTTGCGGAGCTGCTCATACGTACAGGCGAATCTGCCTCCGAAGAGAACAATGAGAATGTGTACGGCGCCATCGCCAAGTCCATGCTAAGCACTGGCTTCATGGAGACGCTTCTCTCCGCCTTATATGGCGCATACCAGTCCCGCCAGACAACGGGGCCTAACAGGAAGCAAGCCACCATCTACGGCGTGGCTGAAACCGACCACCTCTCAGTCCTCGCACGGCTTGCTCTCGCTTCCCCACGCAATTGTATATCAGCAGTAACATCGGCAGCCAGAAACTCCTCCGAAGAGCAGACATTCACCTGGATATTAAGCGAATGGTTCGCTCACTTTGACAATATTGGAGATGTCAACAAGAAGAAACTGCATACCATGGCTCTTACGCATTTATTGACGGTGAACGGGCCTTCATCTCCGGCGCCAACATACCTACTGAACAATCTACAATCCTACCTAACAATCTGGACAGACTTGATCACCGACCTATCTGAAGGGCCTGAGGTAAACCCCACCGACGCCCGACACGGCGATTATCTTGTTTTCGACCCCAATGAGGCTCAGGGAGAGAAATACCATGAATCCGAGACCCCTGAGACTACGCGTCGACGCGCATGGAGCGCCTCAGACGCAATCCACAAGATCAATTTGAGGGAATATGTGGGGCAGCATCTCCAGGCTTTGGTGCAGGTTTGCGGAGGAGCTGATCGGTTCAGGGACGAGTGGCTGGTTAATGTTGATAGGGAGGTTGTTAATGGGTTTGGGCAGTTGGGGATCATGTAGATGAGGTTGGAGTTGGAGTTGAAAAAAAAAAAAAAAAACAGGCAACTGTTGTATCCACCGCCCGCGGCCCATCGTCGTCCACCGCCACTCAATATTTTCCAACGATGACTTGACCTGCCTTGTTTCTTTTTCTTTTTCTTTTCTTTTTGCTTCTCTCCCCCGTTTTTGCTATCGAATTTATAGTTACGGCTTACGAATACCCAGATAAAGAAAGAATGAATAAACGTCGATTAGCTAGAGGGAAGAACACTGCTTACGTTGCTTGGTTATACATGGCAGTCTTACGCTGTAGTGTATCATTTGAATCTATTAAGCAGAATCGGCATCTTGCGCTTGGTTTGACTGACTGATCGTTCAATATAATTGTCTTGTCTATCTGCTTGTACTAATTAGTTTAATTTACTGTACACAGAAAAAGGGGATAGTGGATATAAACATTATCCCAGTATCCAATGCTAACCTATACCTATGACTAATGATGAATTAATGAAGTGTAAAAAAGAAGGGAAGTAAAAAGACGTCCGTCCTGCGCCAGCCATTATCCTACCCATCTAGTTGCACTGGCCAGGGAACATCCTTGAATCAAGAGGTTGCGGGAAAAGGCCGTTCGAAAGCAAGTCGTTAAGGTCCCAGCCAGGAGAACCGCGCTCGGTCTTCCATGTCCACCAGAACCATCCGTGGCCCTTGGAGAAGGAGTCAAGTTGAGCCTCGATGTAGCGGCGGGTATTAGTCTTCTCTTCATCGGTGAGCTGAGAAGCAGAACCTCCGGTCTTGCGGACACAGCCGTTGGGGACGGCAGTCTTGGGGTCTGAGTCCTTGTGGGTGCCGTCGTATCGGGCTCCCTCATGGCGGCCGTTGAGGTACTGGGTGCAGTCGGTCAGGGCACCGCACCATTCACCAACAATAGCGGGGATGGAGGATTTGGCGAGTTCATCGTTGCCGAAGTCGCATGCAGCCTTGACGTGCTGATTGATGTCCATGGCGACGAGCTGAGGAGAGAAGACTTGGTAGTGGTGGGTGTCGATGATGGTCTTGGCCCCGACGTCGAAGCCGTTCCACTTGGATGGGCCCATGAAGGCATCGGAAATGACAACAGCGACATTGGGGTTGGCGCTCTTGACCTTGGCGGCGCCCTGGCGGTAGAAGTCCTTGAGAGGTTCGACTTGGATGCCAGCCTGGGGGAAAGGCTCGTTGATGAGGTTGATTTCGTCGACAACACCCTCCTTCTTGGCATATCGCTGGATGAGAACGTCGAGGGCTTTGTAGGTTTGTGCCACAGTGTCGCCCTTTTGCCAGTTGGCCGGGCCCAGTCTGCCGCTGTTATCGAAGCCGTTTTGAGATCCGGGGGCTAAGAAAGTCAGCATATTAAAAAATAAAAATGTATGTGATATAAAACATGAGATACTATGTAAGCGTGAACGTACCGCCGTGGAGGTCAACATTGACCTTGAGACCAGAGTGTCTGGCCCAGTCGATGGCAGCATCCAACATGTCTACCTGGCCCTGAACGAAGGGCTCTCCCTCGATGGGAGCGACGGCCCAATATCCGATTGGGATGCGGACATGGGTGAGTCCTGCACCTTTAATGCGATCAAAGTCCTTCTGCTCCATGAAGGTGTTCCAATGCAGCTTGAGACGCTCATGGGCACGCTGACCGAGAGCCTCGCTGAGCGTCCATTCATCCACTGCGCTGTCGCCTCCTTCTTCAAAGATACCGGGCGTGATCCATGGTTCCAACACCAGCCATCCTCCCAGGTTAACACCGCGGATAAAATCATCAGCAGCTCTTGGTGATTTCCTATTCAACGTCAGCATAAGTCGAAAACAGAAGCCATAGGTAAAAAGGTAGAGATGGCAAGAAACGAAATTCAAGATTCAGGAGAGGCAGGGGGAGGCAAAAAAAAAAAAAAAAAACGGGAGCGGGTTCTCACCAAACGTTGGTAACGGGGGAGGCAACACTGAGGCCAACCAGTGACAGGCCGAGGAGAGAGCCAAACTTCATGCTGGCCGGTATATATATAACACACACAACAAGAGTATCGAATAAGTTATGTGTGTGTATATATATATATAATCAATTTAAGGTGAAGGTTCCCGGGGTTCTCTGAGGATGCTGTAAAAGTATCAAATTCATCGACAGGAGACGCAGCCCTTCTTATGCCCTTCCCACGCCAGGCCCGAGTTCCTCATCCATGACCCACGTTTCACGAGCAAGAACGATCGGCAATGGCCAAAAGAAGGCAAAACAAAATCCATCTCCATCGAAGTGAAGATTGCTAGCCAGTCGTGTGTGCAATGTCAGATCCAGCGTGGGCCGGGGGAGGGTCAGTCTGGGTATCATCATTCTCGATGGATATCACATTGCTGAGGCTGCAGATCATCGTGCATATGGGCCGCCTTATTGGTTCTGGGGCTGATAAAAACCGGGTCGTCAACCTTTTGTGCCCATTGTATCGGACAGCCGAGGGTGGCACGAGGCCATTTTGCTCCATGGAGTCGTTCGGATTGGGTGTAGTTTAGTGGGTGGTTCTTCCAAGGGTTTTCCCCGGATTTTGGACAGGAGTACACCGCAATCCAGGGGGGTAAGCCTGGCAGGAAGGGGGCCTCAGGCTGCTAGACATGGCATGGCAGCCATCACAGCGGCATCTCGAGCATCACAGACACCTCATCCGTGGGTGGTAGCCATCCAGCTCACTGTCGAAACGAGAATGTTTGTTGAACCGCCCCAAACTTGTATCATCTTTCAGGGGCCGATGGAAACGGGGGTCGCCATGGCTACCAGACCAGGCCCAGCCTCCAAAACACCATCTGTAATCCTTGTCCTTTTCTCTTTTTTGGGTCTTTTTTCCCCCTTTGCTCCCTTTCTTTTCCTTGTCACTTCAAAATCATCTCTCGCATGTCCTCTTGGTCTTCACCATATGCGGCAAAGAAGACCGTCGTCGCCGTCCTCGTCTTTGACCTCCGGACGCTGCAGGGCGTCACGCGCCCTCCAGCCGTACCATTTTATTGCTGGGCCATTCATCCTAAGACTCCCGTCTTCGGCCTTTCCCCCAATTGCGGTGGGCCATCAGAGTGAATGGACATGTCCCGTCCTTTGGTAGTTGTTTTCCGGTAGCCCCCTTCCCCTCCCTTCCCCCTCTCCTCCTCCTTCTCCTCCCTTCTCCTCCGCGGTAGACTGTTGCTGCTGTTGTTGTTGAGGTCAAAACAGCCGTGATCGTCGACGGGATGGCGGCTTAATGTGCATCGCAGGCGACCCCCGTTGGATCCACGTCGCCGTCACCGTCGGCGCCAGCATCATGTGTTATGCTTAAACTTAGGTCGATGTGACTTGATGCATGTCGAGTGTTCCGGATGCACCCCAGAGAACGACGGGCGGCCATGCGGTGAAAGAGCGTCGACGTCATAGACATGGCATTGTTGTAGTCAAAAGGCAGCGGTCTGGATATCTATCCATCGTAACGTCGGTCCAGCCAGTAACGACAGCCGCAACGGGCTGATCAGGCGACCAGACGGGCGGACAGACGGACAAGACAGGACAGCCGGTTGCAGGACGTCCAGTGGCAACCTTCGTGACCAGCGTGGAGTTGTTGCTCGTTGTTGCGTTTGCGTCGTCCTTGCGGCTGGATGTTCAGGGCGTAGCAGCGCAGAGTGCAGGCAAGCAGGGCGCAACAAGGAAAAAACGAGTAGTAAAAGAAATGAACAATCAAGGCATAAACCTGGCGGATTGCGAGATGAATTATCATTATTTTTTTTTTTTTTTGGTTCTCAGAAGAAGATTTTTCCCCTGCAGAAGAAGGTCGGAAATCCTGTGTGCTCGTTAACTATTATTGCGCCGGACTCGGTGGAGATTTGGAGGATCCCCGGGCTATACGAGCATTATTCTCTTCGCCCTCCTTCAGTGAAAGAATTTCCAAGCAGCAGGTCGAGTCTCCTGCTGCTGGGCTTGATGTCTCCAACGATGTTAAAAAAGCGAAGGCTAGATATCTCTTTTCTACAGCTTCAAAGGCATGGTGGTGATGTGGCCTGATGCTGCTAAGCGACTAGGTAGTTAAGCGATGCAAGGCCCATCGGCCTAACTTAGGCCTGCAGGCGGCCGTCCATCTATCTCTACTCCGTACAGAGCGTACAGAGCGTACAGAGCAGAGAGCATCATGACTATGGATATACTATCTGTTGTTGACCTTGCACTATATTCATTGCGAGTTACACATAACTATCTAATGGCTGACTGGCTGTTATTTCAAACTCGACTTGCGGGAGATGGCCCGTACGAATAAATGCAGGGCAGTTGGCTACGGGATACCAGTATTTCAAACCGGCTGCCTGTTGTTCCCAGTTGCCAGCAGAGTGAGGATGGATATACAGGCACAGGTTATCAGAATAGAACAGGTACGGTACCCTGCATGGATGGAGGCCCCCGTTCAGTCGTGCGTCTCTCCAGACAACGGCGTCGCCTTCATCGACGGCCTGCTCTCAAACCGCTCGAACCAGGCAGCCAGGCGCGGCCTGCCCTGTCGAAAGTCCTCCCCGACGCCGCGAAACAGCAGCCAGCTCAGCGCCGTCGCCAGAGCAATATGGCCAACATGCACTACTGCACCGTTGTTGTTGTTGTTGTCGTCGTCGTCGTCCAGCTCCCGCTCCAGCCAGTCGAAGCTCTCGACCAGCTTGCGGGCCAGGTTGGCGCTCAGCTCTGGGTACCGCAGCTCCTCGGGCCGTCTGGTCGTCTCCCAGCGGACGGCAATGCCGACATCCGCTAGACCGCTGGCCACGGCCTGGATGCGCAGGGCCTGCCACCTGGCCTCACCCTCGCGAGGGATCAGAGGGCGTCCCTGGTGGCGGGTATCAAGGTACTCGCAGATGACATTGGAGTCGAACAGGGCAGAAGTTGCCTCTGGGCTTGGATCTGCTTGGTCTGCTTGGTCTGCTTGGTCTGCCTCTCCACGAAGCAGAACTGGCACTTTTCCAAGGGGATTCTGGGCGTAGACTTCAGCGTTGGCCCGCATGGGGCTTGTTTCCTGATGGACCACCTGGATGTCTGCTGCGAGGCCGGCTTCGTGGGCGAAGACCAGCACTTTGCGGGCGTAGGGCGAGTGAGTCTGGTAGAGCAGCTTCATCTTGTCGGTTGCTCTGCGTCCAGCTTGTCATACCAGACGACGGGTGACGGTGACTCGAGATATAAAAGCTCTGGAGCGGAGCCTGTATATACGAGGCCATCCTGGGGTATCTGTTGTCTGGCTGTCTGTCCTGGTCACCCCCTGAGCTGCTTGCTCGTGTTGTGGCTTCGTCTGGCAACCCTAAGTTCGAACCGAGTCGAGACACGCCCTTCTGAAACGTCGCCAGTCGAGCTCACCTACTGGCCGGTTAGTCACTAGCAGCGTTTGCAGTCAAGTATACGAGCCGAGCAGAGCAGAGCAGAGGGTGGAATATAAATACGGCAGGTCAAGTCGCCTGGGGGTGTCTCTGGCCGTCTCGCTCACAAATGATAACTGATAAAAAAATATGAATAACAAATAACAAATAATAACAATATGACACGGCAGCTCCTCAGACGTGAACTATGTATGTATACTGTCGAAGCCATGCGTTTCATCTGTCGACATGTATCAGCCATCACTCTATCTTTGGACTCTCTAGTTGGCCGAAGCATGGCCATCGTTCGCCGTCGAGAACCAGCGCTGCCGTCGCCCGTCGACGCCGTCTGCCCTGCCTGGCCAGGTCACTGCTACTAACTCCCCCTAACCAACTAATCTGTCAGTTCCATCCGTCAACACTACCTACCTATGATTATTTAGTAGTTATCCGACAGTTATCCGTCCGTGTCCAAAAATAACTAAACCAGCCCAAGTGGGAACTTCGGAGAAAAAAAAAAAGACACACGGAGACAACAGCAAGACGAGGAAAAGAAAGCAAAAGGAAGAGCAGAGAGAGCAGAGAGAGCAACGGCCGGTGTGCATGCAAGGCATCTTTGCAGCCTCCTTTTGCCGGCCGTCGCATCCGTCCTTCTCCTTCTCCTCCTAGTTCTCCTCCGTCTTTCTCCAGCAGCAAGCAATAGCAGCGTCTTCTATGGCCGGAGTCAACGTGCATGCATGAAGCGAATGATAGTAAGGATAACGTCCTGCGCCCCCTAGCTCATCATCGCCATCGCCATCACCATCATTATTATCAGCATCATAATCATAATCATCAATGCACATGGCCGATGCGATGTCTTGTCGGCGTCTGATTGGGGCGAAGCATCTTCTCTCCCCTGTCCAGGACCGCCCCCCCCTTTTCCCCCTAAGCACCGACGCCGACGACGACGACGACGACCAAGACATCATCATCTCGACAGCATCTCGAAAGAGCCTCAGAAGCATGGGACTCGCTTTTCTTTTCTTTTTTTCTTTTTCCTTCTTCTTTTTTCCTCCTTGGTAGAGTGATATACTTACTGCAAGGAAGTACGGAGTAAGTAAGTATATGCTTCCTACATCTTCCGCTCGGAGGACGGCGGGCACATCATGGGCCATGGGTGTTGAACCATGAGCCATTGGAGCTATAGAGCCATGGGGGCCCCCTGGAGTCGCTACCTGGAGTCCTTGAAGCCATGTTCCTGTCCAGTCTGGGGGTATACGGACACACACATATAGACATGGCCAGCAGCATGAAAGAAAAGCAAAAAAAAGAGGCACAGTGGAAGAAACGAGAGAAAAGGAAGAAGAAGAAGGAAGAAGGAGAAAAAAGAAAAGAAGCAAAACGTGCCTGTCCCTGGCCGGGCTGGCTGTTCGACTGGACAGGATAAGATTAAAGCCTCATCGAAGGAGTCTTGGAGAGCCTGTTCGCATCGCCAGACGGGCGACCTGAGAGACTTGATAGGAGAGGCAGGACGGAGAGTAAACGAGAGATTATCCCCCTGAGAGCAGTCACCAACCTCTCCCCCCTAACAGCCGTCCATCCAACCCCAAGCCGGCGGTTAGCTTTGCATCCACCGTCGTCGATAAGCCAGGCAGTCCAGTAACTAGGAGTAATAATAATAATAAGTAAGAGTAATAAAATAACAAGAAGTGTTCGCATGACCTTTCCATCCATGCGAGCCCAAGCTGCCATGTAACCCTTTCGTGCATCGGAGCTTGCCTGGCTCACCGTTGGCGCCCTTCATCCCTGCCGGTTCATCGCTATACCACTGCCGACGGACTTCCAAGTAGTAAAGTATGGGAGAAAGAACTCCATTATTGGTGATATATAGAAGTAAATGCATCTCGCTCTCGTATCTCATCGCATCCTCCAGTGAGACATGCTTCTTGCGGCTGATCGAGATGCCCAAACCCTCCGTCTCGTCGCCTCCGGCCAGTGCATGTCCCCATCCCCATCCCCCCCAATCCCAGGTAATAATCGCATGATACGACCCTTCCATGCGACGATGGAGTCGCATCCTCCCTCCTCGTCTTGTTTCTCTATTATTATCCATCCCGGCCTGGTCTAGCTGCTGGTGCTGCTGCTGCCCATCTTAGCGTCTCCAGCTGGCACAAGGCCTGGGAACCAACCGGCTGCTGGGCGCGAAGGAAGCCCACAGCCCAATCGGACCAGCGACCAAGCGACTCTCTCTCCCTCGCACACACATACTATCTATCTGTCTATCTTCTTTGCTCTCTCCGTCTTCTTCGTCTTCTCTTTACTATCATCTTCTCCTATCTTCTATCTTCTATCTACTCTCTGTGATCTACTGTCTGTAATCTACTCTGTAATCTACTCTGTAATCTTCTGTCTGTTATTTACGTATCGTCTCGTCACAAACAAGGAAAAAGAAGGAAAGAGCGAACCTCATCAAAGTTTATGCAAGGAGGGTCCCTTCCTGCTAAGGTAGCCCCATTTTATGCCAGGGACCAGGACTCTTCCTCCCCCTCTGATTGGCTGTCCTGGTGGGGCATCTCATTTAACGCGCACTAAGCCCGAAGCGGCCGTCACTGGACAGCCTCGCGAACGCGGAAAGTAAGGCCGCACCAACACTTTTGACACCCTCCCCTCCCTCAGCCTCTTTCTGCTTCGACTTTATAAAAACTGCGCCGGCGTCCTCGCTCTCTCGCTCGCTTTTTCTCTCCTCCTCCTCCTTCTCTCTCTTCTCTCTCTTTTCTCTCTCTCTCTCTTCTCTTTCTCTTCTTCAAGTCAGCCAACTCAGTCGCTCTTTAGACTCATTCGCTCGCTCAGGTCCTGGCCTCGCTACGCTCTAATAACTAAATAAAAATACCCTTAATCCTTCCTATACCCGGGTCTCTCCAGATCTATACTCTTGATACCAACAACAACAACAACTACAACTACAACATCACCACCAAAAAAAACAAGACAAGATGAAGGTCACTCTCGTCGTTGCTGCCCTCGCGGCCGCCGTCTCTGCCGTCACTCCTCCAAACTACTCCCTGCCTCCCTCTGGCAACCCCATCGGCACCCCAGGCCTCCACGAGAAGGTCCCTGTCGACAAGCCCTACGCCATCACCTGGCAGGCAACCACCGAGAGCCATGTCTCCATCATGCTCCTCCACGGCTGCCCCAAGAACTGCAACCCAGTTCAAACTCTTGCTGAGAACATCCCGAACACCGGCAGCCTCTCTTGGACTCCTAGTTCTGACCTCACCGGTGACGACTCCTACGGCCTCGTGATCGTCGTCGAGGGCACCGGCCAGTACCAGTACAGCACCAACTTCGGCATCGAGAACCACAGCCCCAAGCCACAGCCACCAAAGTCCACCACGCCAGCCGAGAAGCCTACCTGGACTCCCCAGCCCTCCAAGCCAGTCACCCACATCGTCGAGGCTTCCTCCAGCACTCCCGTCCCCTCCGGCGGCGTCATCACTCTCACCACCTCCATCTGCCCGCCATCTGCTACCACTTCCACTGTCCCCGGCGTGCCCCAGCCAACTGGCAGCGCGCCAGTCCCCGGCACTCCTCACCCAACCGGCGGCAACCCTGGCCCAGCTCCAGCTCCATCTGGCTCCGGTGCTCCCGTGCCACCACCAGCCTCGACCAACACCCCTCCACCATTCAACAACGGTGCCGGCCGCGTCGGCGCTGGCTTCGGTGCCGCTCTCCTCGTTGTCGCCGCTGCTTTTGCCATGTAAAGAGAATTGCTCCTTTTCTTTTCTCTCTTCGATAAAATATGTATTAGACATACCAAGATCAGCCTCATGAACCGTGCGATGATATCTCTCCTACTACTATTACCACTACTACTTCTCTCACAATTTCTCTTCATCTAACTATTACTCTTACTTCTTCTTCTACGCTGCTCATAGAAGCGCGCCTTTTTTTTTTTTCTACTCCGTATCTAGAACAGCTTGACTGTCCTTCATCGACTTTTTCTTTCATACCTCTTCCGCTTCTCATGATGGACTGCACAAAAGTCTGCTTTCCTTGTCCCTTTTCCTAGTTCATGTCTTCCTCGCCCGTATGTATGTAAATACTAATACTTAACTACCACTTTATACCGCTTACCCACTTCAATTGTCCTTGCTTCTCGCTTCCCCGTCAGGTTCCCTGCAGATACCGTGTCGGCTATAGGGCTAATCTCCCTCTCCGTTTCATCGCATCCAACGGCTTCCTGCCTGGCCTTGCTTCATCCTGCGCCGTACATCACACATACACACACACACTTACATACATACATACTGACACCCTGCCCTTTTCAACGCCACCGTCGCACAACCCACGATACACATTCTCTTGAATTAAGCTTATCGCTGACATAACCTTAACCGCAGCCCCCTCAAGCCATCCCCAAGCCCCCTTTTTTCCTCGCTGTATAAGTATATGTAACTCCATTCTCCATCAGGGAGATGTTCATTTCGTCATCCAACAACCGCTGCCCTAGCTCCTGTCGATCGTGCCGATCTTAAAACACCCTCGTCCTCTCCCTTTCCTAACCCACACACACTAAAACTGTCGGATCTTCCCCCGCCATTCAGCTTGTCAGCGCAAGGCTGTCTCCATAAGCATGTACTTACATGTACTTACTTACCACCCGACTTAGGTTATGCTCCTTGTCCTGCTGCGGCCGCGGGCGGGTCGACTCGAGCGGGAAATACTTACGGTATGGAGAAGCACGTTGATCGGGATAGACAACTATCGTTTCATTCCTTTGTTGCTCGTATATTCTCCTCCTCCTTACTTGCTGATTGACTTACGCCGTAAGACTGTGTGTAAGCGTTTGTCTTTAACCCCCCGTTTGTAAATATGTCCCCTTGTGCTCATACGCCGTTTGTCGCTGAACGACGCCAGGTAAATGAAGCTCACAGGCTGAAACGGCTTAGACGGTACGTTAGTAGTTAGCGCGACTTGGCTTTATTTCGGTTCTGCACTGGTGTGCCTGGGATCACCCCCTTGCACCTACGGTACTCCGTACCTTATACTTAAGTACCTAGGTACTTACAGTACAAGCTTACCCCGTATCCGCCCGCCAGCTCATGAAGCGCCCGCCTGTTGTTGCTTCTCTTTGACATCCACTCGACGCTTGGCTGGGAATAGCTAAACCGGCGCACGGCTACCGGGCGGCCTTGGGACGGAGATGAGAATGTAGATGACAATTTCAGTAGTCGGGCCTGCCGACACACTACACTACGAAAAAGCTGGTTTAGTCAGGGTTCGGCTACTGATGTCTGTTCCGTCGTCTTTGGTTTAGCGCCGCTTCATCGCCTGCAGGGTGAGATGAGATGAGGTGGCTGTGATTCTGCGACCAACGGGTCTAATAATAAATAATGTCGACTGATGACTGATCCCATGCCCTTGAGACAGTGGCTTCTGCTGTGCGATGATACCATGTGCGTGCATAAATAGGGAACCCGACCAGAGATAAAACATAGCGCGAAAAAAGAGATTTTTTGGTCTGTCGGCTGTCCCCCGTCTGGCGTTCTGGACAGTTTGTTGTGTGATTCTCGAAGGGTACCCCTGATATCGTTAAATTATCGGACCGGCTGCCGGTTGGAGGCCCGTCGGCTAGTGCGACACTTCATGCGCCCTTCCATAAAAGAGAGCCGTCCAAAGAGTCGGAACTCCCTCGACTATCCTCATCAAGCTACCTGTTCAACCAACAATCATCACAAACGATGGCTGTTTATGGGCATTCCATCCAGCTGCTATCCCCTTTCTATCCAGCATCAACCCTATTTTTTTTCTCTGCGCTTCAGGCGCAAAAGCCATCCGCTGAAATCTCGAGGCTTCACCACGCTTTCCTTAGGGATACGAAGTGAGTTCGTTGAAACCTAAGCTACCACACCAACTTGGTTTCCCACCACCAGTCACAAGTGAGGACAAAACCACTTGCAACGCCGCGACGTATCAAAAATCGCACCGCCAAAACCCTGGACGGGACAAAAAAATCAAGCTCTGCCAAGGAAATTTCGCCACACTTTGCTTGCGTCAAAAACTCAAAAGGCGCCACGATGGTCACATGATTTAAGCGCGGGCGGTCCATGGATCCCATGGGGAAAAATGATACTACCTAGGCCCCTTTACAAGAATTTTCCCGTCGATTATCTTTGCGATGCAGTCAGGGGTTCGTTCTTCTCACTCATGGCGCCGTCTTCCGTCACATAGCCACCCAAAATGGACGCGCAGACTCATCCGCATCCGACATCTGCAACCCGAAAGTACCGCAGGCGCACCGTCGCCGCCAGCCTCCTTTTAGCGCTGGTGTTACTTTGGTGCCAACTGCGCGGCTATCCCAGTCCAATTACCGCCCCTGCCAGCTGCCAGTATCATGCAGCAGACCCTGGGTACCAATGGAATCACAAGCGGGATGCCAACACTCTTGTGCTCGGCGCTGAGCAATGTCAGTCGGCTTTCCCAGGCCTCTTCGCGGAGATTGATCGCGCGAAACAAGAGCGGGCGCAGCGCCCTATAAGCCTTGCAGAAATCGATTCCGTCATACCCAAAAACGGATACATCCGTGCGATGATTTACGACCAACAAGTAAGAAAGTGTCTTTTTTGTCAATAAAGAAAATATAGTAATCCTGTGAATTGGGGCTAACAGTGCCATTGCTTAAGCTCTATGTTATTGCTGTGAATGGAACTATATACTCCCGGGAAATTGCGACGCTGCACGCCCTACACCGAGCAATTGTCTCCTCTCCCGACCCGCTCCCAAATATAGAATTCGTCTTCAACACCGACGATAAAGTTGATCCAGTTGCGCAGTGGGGTTACGCCCGGCGCGAACAGGATACAAACCTATGGCTTATGCCTGATTTCGGATACTGGTCCTGGCCCGAGACAAAAGTTGGAACCATGCAAGAAGTTCAAATGGGGGCCGAACGGGAAGAACACACCTGGGCCTGGTCGAAGAAAATCCCCCAGCTTTTCTGGAGAGGCGCCACCATGGACCTGGAGGTCCGCGAGAAGCTTATTCAAGTCACCAGGGGCCAGCCATGGGCGGACGTCAAGCCGATAACATGGCGTGATAACGACAGTATGCAGAACGATTTGAAATCAATGCCCGAACACTGCCGGTTCAAGTACCTCGCTCAGACCGAAGGGAACAGCTACTCCGGGCGCCTGAAGTATCTCCAGAGCTGCAACTCGGTCGTCATTTCTCACAGTCTCGAGTGGATCCAGCACCAGTCTCCTCTCATGAAGAGCTCGGGCCCAGACCAGAACTATGTAGAGGTGCGGAGGGACTGGTCGGACCTACGCGAGAAGATCGAGTGGCTTGAGGAGCACGAGCAGGACGCAAAGCGGATTGCACGGAATAATATCAGAACGTTTCGAGAACAGTACCTTACACCCGCTGCGGAAGTTTGCTATTGGAGGCACCTCATACGCTCTTGGGCAAAGGTAAGCTTTGAACCGGAGTTTTTCAAGGAAGTTGACGGCAAAAAGGCCTGGCGAGGAGTGCCCGTTGAATCCTTCCTGTTAATGCAACGACTGGAATGGGATCCTTATTGATTGGATGTGCTATGACTGTGTTGTTGAACCGCTTAGACCTTACTTTCCTTTTTTTCCTCTGATAGATTGGACGTTGGTATATATGACTTTGGGATATATCAGTTGATTTATAATGTCATTTAATAGATGTTGGTAGATCTGATTCAACCTAGATAAATTGAACCTTCTCGGTTATTGAATTCCTCAGGCATGATATCTCTGGAATCCTTCGACATCAACGATCTAGATCTAGTTATATTCATGGATTTTATATGTTTCACATGAGAAATACAGTACCTCACCTGTATTCGATGCAGTTTAGCCAATAAAGACCTTGTCCAAATTTCAATCATGGAATAGACATGGTACTCCAACGAGCGGCCGTTTATACCGCAGATGGGAGTACGACTATCACCCTCTGGTCAAAGATGACGACGGCGTTATCTATAGTATTTTTCATGACAGATTAGATCCAATCCATCGCACCATCCCGGGGATCGGGGTTACCTGTAAGAAATGCCACCGCTTGAGAACCACAACTCCAAAAACAACCGCTTGAAATTCCCTGGGCACGCATCACTCCTAGTATCCGGGAACCATCGTGCGGAGTTGTGGTACGGATCAGAGGCGCCTCTGAAGGATTTACCGAGGATACGAGTCCTTTGGGGCCAGGAGAAGCCGCATTAGTTACCCATGCATACATAGACATGCTGCTAAATTACAAAGACAAAGGTGGTCGCTTGGGCAGCTCCCACTGACAGGAGGCCAATTATCTGGTGGTTCGGTGATTGAAGTGCTAGGATAGGGCTGAGGAACGAAGTATGAAGGTGACTACCGGTCCCTGTTCGTCGCAGGGCCAATAGCGATACCCTCTATGGAGCAGCTCTTGTTGTCGATTTGGGCTTGGCTGCAGGAGCCTCAGCTCAAGCAGCAGCAGAAGCCACAGTCTCCCCTGGCGGCAAAGGGAAACAAAATCGCATCTGGCTGAACTACCTCCTGGTTGACATATGTAACTCCTCCGTGCGTGCCTGGGTACGTCCCTGGGGATTCCCCCGGGTCGGCCCTATCAGAAGCTTGGTAGTTTAACGTTCCGTCGTCCAAACTCTCGCTGCAGTGTAGAGTATATTCTTGATATGCTGGAAGTGTCTTATATTGCAGACGAGCGACTCCGGCCTTTACCATCCTTGTGACAGCGCCTACACCTGCAGGGCTGCTAGTGATTAAATCTACCAGCCACGTCAGCTCGCGCCGTTGGACGCCGTGCTGATTGGCAGAGTCACTCTGTGGCGTAGGGGCTGGCTCTGTCCGACATAGCTAGCCCGCAGTCTGTGCTGGGGAGAAGGTGAGCTGAGCAGGACACTCCAGCCTCAGTCTGCTCGCTATTTAAAGCCAAGGGCCCCCGGGGCGCACACTGCTGTCTAGCCGTCTCTCTCCCTCGCCCTCTCTCGCCCTCTCTCGCTCTCGATCTCGCCAGCCCGCCACGGAAACCTCGCCAATAAATCCACTTGAATAGTTGTTACTCGGTACTTTCGTCGAACGGCCAGCAAAGATGTCCAGCGCCGGCTACTATCAGAACCAGCCACAGCAGAGGTACGGTGCCCTCGCCTCTTCGTATCGGCCACGGCGTTATGCATGTACATCGCATGGCCAAGAAAATATGACAGCATCTCATTTCCATTCCTTGGGCGATGGCAACTGACGGACTGACCGATCACAGCTACAATGGCGGCTATCCTCCCCAGGGCCCCCCACAGGGCGGTCCCCCTCCTGTGCGTATAACGCTGTCGTTATCCCGTCGCCGTGCAACTTAAGTTGGTGGGGTTGGAAAGCGCTGACTTCGATATAACTCATAGATGCAATACCAGCAGGCACCGCCGCCAGTTGTCGTGGAGGAGAAGAAGGATAGGGGATGTCTCTACACCTGGTACGTGCACTCATATCCTAGGGCGGGATCAGCAGCTATAACTATCAAGAAATGCAAGAAAGAAACTGACGTTTATGACCCCCCGAAGTCTCGCGACGCTCTGCTGCTGCTGGCTCTGTGGAGAATCGTGCGAGTGCTGCTGTGATATATGCTGCTAAACACAAACACATGTATCACCCTCCTTGTCGTTGCAGCATTGCTTGACGGGACTCCTCTACCTGTTTTCCTTCCTGTTTGATAATGACCACCACCACCCCCAGAATATGACTGATGCTATGTGAATATCGTGTTTCAGCTTTCAGCGCGAAGACTTCCAGCGAGCCCACTCTCCCGATTTAGTGGTATGTGGCTGTCCTGGCCACTACTCAGTGTAAAAAAGAATGAATCTATTATTATTTACTTTATCCAGGACCGAGCTAGTCTAATTGTAATCTATCGCCCATTTACACGAATCCGGTTGGTCTCCCCTTTTACAAAGCATGGAGACACATCACAGATGGTCAATGGTTTGCGATAGTGCGTTATACAAAAGAGGGTAGAGGTAGGGAAAAATAAGTAGGGGAAAAAATTAAGGAAATGGGAAGGGAGCGTCATCAATCATTAGGGTGTTGTTGCGGATGAACGAATGTCAGTCAAGGCCGTTGTCAAATGCTTCATCATCTCTGGGGAGAGCACTTGGGCTGAGAACTGAGAGGCTGGTGCGTATAGGTTGGTATTTGGGTGATGATTGACAGACCTCGGATTCTGTCATTGTGTCGGCGTCGGGGTTAGATCTGATATCACTTTCTAGTGGTGGACAAGCACATGTTAGTGTGCTTGGCCCGTCACGAATAGCAAGACCTATCGCCAACACGAGAGTGACAGAGAACTTGAGCCATTCCTGCATGGCCGGCGTATACCCGGAAGGAAGTGATGTTGCAGTACCCGGTCGATGGTTGACACTGACGGGGGTTGATGGTTCCTGATCCTCCTCCGTCCGGACTTCCTCGCTGCGTCCCAGACACCTTGCACTTCGAACCATAGAATACCTGACCCATTGGTTCCGTGTATGTGTACCAAGTAACAGACCGAGGAACCACCAGGATATACCACCTAGACGGCGCCAGTTGGAATGCCATGCGTTGGACAAGATGCGGCAGGCCAGTGTTCGTGCGTTAGATAGTAGCTGTGGGACGTATAGGTGTAACTTTTCAAGCCACGATAGAGAAGCATGGTGCTGCCTGGCTGAAATTATGCGGTTAATGGGACTCATACCGATGCGTAGAGTCGATATCTGGCGACTGCGGTTGCGGCGTCGTCTGACTGTACCTCCTCCTTCATAGCTTATTGCTTCGCTTCCTGGCGAGCGGCTTTTACTTGCGGCAAACGGACTATATCCAAACTCTTCCGTGTCGTCAAATGATAAGTCGTGACCAGCCATTGCTTCTTCAAAGGACTGATAATGCGTTACATTACCCTCCAGCGAGTCAAGTGCATCTGTCCTCGCTGCATCAGTGTCAGCATCGTCTCCATCTGTCTCGTCATCATATAACGACTCGCCATAACCTGATCCAGCCTTTGAATATCGTAGCGTCGAGAAATACCGTGCCAGACGTTGCTGTTGTATAGAGCCAGGCGACGCCGATGGGTTTACAGGTGGAGCGTACGGCGAAAGGGCGGCGGATGCAGTTGGTAAGACAAGCGGTTTCAACGTACAGCAACCAGAAGGGAAACGGCGCATCTTTCTCTTTCGATACTGGAGTTTCCCCTGTAATTGGAGTTCTGGTGATAACGGGAGCGATGTTGCTGACCCAGGGCCAGACTGGCTTGATAGAAGGGAGGTTCGTTGGGAATGTGACGGACAGGAATCGAAGCCCGAGTCAACAGATGCTAGCTCAAAGACACGAGAATCTTCATCTCCCGAACCCCTTTTGCATGGGTCAGAAAACGAAGCGTCCGGCTCGCTGGTGGGATGGAAAAGAGGCTGTCGAACCGGTGACAAGGGTATCTTGGTGAACATCGACTTGGGCCTAGGTGTACGGCACATACTACCATCACCGCCGTGTATCGAGGAAGCACCGTCTACTGCTGAAGCTGGTGGGGGAGCGGGCAGTTCTACTCTGCCAGGCGACTGAGCAAGCAATTCAGTCAGCACATCAACTCGGCGCTCCAGACTGCGGTTCGTAGCAGTAACAGCTTCTAGCGTCCGTCGGTTCTGTGCTTCTTTCTCAACCTCCCATTCGAGCTCTCTGATCTTGTTGTCTTTGACTTCTACTTCACGTTCCAGTACTCGTATGCGTATCTTCAATTGAGCTTCTCGTTCTGCGACCACCGCCTCTTCGTCCTGTACTCGAGCTTCAAACTTCTCCTCCCATTCAGTAAGTTCCTGCCTTAGGATCCTGTACTCGGTCTTTAATGCCTTGTATCGAGCAGCATGTGTCTTTGCATCGGCCAACTCAGCATACTGGAGCGTGGCCGCAAGCTGGTTCTCAAGATGCTCGATGTATTGAGATGCATCACGACGGCCGTCTCGATTCCGCTCTTTTGGTCTTTTTATTCGGTCAAGGCTTGTGAAAGGATTACTTTTCTGCGACGATATCGACGCTTTCCTCGTGGAATGCAGATGCATCTTCTCTTCCCAGTCGAGATCCAGCTCTAGTTCGTGGGTTTGAGTGTCCTGAGCCTGAGCCTGGTCCTGGTCCTCAACGCTAACTTTGGGCCGGCCAAATGATGCAGACCATGGAGGCGAGTCTGGCTGCGACTGAAATATGGATGTCACGGGTACACGGGAGGTATGCTGAGATCGTCTTCGCTGAGTCGAGTTCCCCAATTCTCTCAATATACTCGATCGTCTGCTGTGCGGGCCCCTGGAAAAGCTACTGGCAGTTGTTGTATGAAATCCCTCGTAGGCGAAGTCGTTTTCTTTGTTGTCGTCTTCAATGCCGTCCAATGTACTCCTCCATGTCTCGGCCTGGGATTGTGGAGGGCTCAGTGGTCTGGACGAAGATGCAGTAGCAGGCGTTGAGGTAGATGCAGAAGCCGAGGCAAGCAACGCACCCCTAAACCGAGCGTTACGAAGCTGCAGCCGACGGTTTTGGGTGTTGAACGGGGGAGAGGGACTCAGGGTCGGCGATCTGCTGCGGAATGGGCTGATACTGTTGTTATACTCGTTATTCTCGCTATTCTTGCTGGTTGACGGGGGAAGGAAGGAAAGTACCTCGACCTCGACGAAGAGCCCCCTATCTCTGGGTGTCTGTCCATCTTTTGGCAGTGGTTATGAATAATATAGGCAGCAAGTCCGGCCAGACTCCATCACCCCCCGGCTGGTACCACTACCCATATACAGCCAAGTCGCCCGATTGGCCCGGAGCCGCAACTGTCAGATGGAAACCAAGCAGCAGCACGCAAGATGCCGAGGGAGACGCGAAAAAAAAGGGGGGGCGAAACGGCAACCTTCTGGAGAAAGGGTTGAGAGGAAGAATAAAGAGGGAAATGAGAGTCAAGTCATGGCAGACGTTCTGCTGCGAGACTAGTCCTTAAATTGGATGGATCTATTTGTTTTGCTCCCTTCACTTTTTGTTTCTTCTTCCTTCGCCGTCGCTTTTTGCTCACATTCTGGATGTCGTTTTTTCTTTTTTCTGCTTAAGGAAGTTTGTTTACTTTTGCGGATGTTTCAGGCTGATGAGTCAGCAGTCATGTGAGAAAGATAAGATGAACTGATAAGATGCGAAAAGCCATAACACTGAACCGCGGCTGGTGATGGATGGGATAATTACGGAGTAGTGTGTTCAGAGTAGAAAAATGTATTTATACGCTGAGCACTGGCAGGGGCAGTGGTAGTGGTGGTAAAGACAACAGTGAAACCTGCAGATGTGCTGGGTTCCATTATTCGTGGTGGTACAGGGACTGGACAATAATGGGGCAGTAGTGGTCTCGATGCAAGCGCTCCGTCATACCGAAGGGGATGATTTATGCCTGGTTTATGCTCATCCCTGCGTGTGGATATCAAATATGCTCAGCTAGTTTTCAGGGGGGTTCTCGCTCCTCTGGATTCTTAATCAGGAGAGAAGGGAGTATACGTGACGAGCAGACTCGTGTCCTCGACTTCTTTTCTCGCAATAACTTCAGTCCCTTAATTCGTTCTGAGCCCTAAGGTTTAGCTCTGACACTACTCCGTACCCCCAAGTCCTACAAGAAATCATAGGAGAGGCAGGGGAACGCGGTCGTAAGGGAAGTAGTTAGATTCTAGTACCATTATGTACAGCGCTGGCCGAATATCTTATTGGCTGTGATGTCCGCAGCACTACTTCAGCTAGTTACTGCTTGTCGTTAGCCTTTCTCTGGGCTTCTTCCTTAGCCTCCTGCTCCTTACGCTGTTTCTCTCCATCCTCCTTTGACTTCTTCATAGCGTCTTCCTTTTTCTTTTGTTCCTCAGCTTCCTCCTTTTGCTTCCTCTCTGCTTCGTCGGCTGCCTTCTTCAGCTTGTCTGCCTCCTCCTGAAGCTGCTTCTCGCGGTTCTTCTTGGCATCTTCGGCAGCGCTCTTCCATGTGCCTGCGTGGTGGTGCGTCACAAGCACTCGGCCCTGGGGCGTTGGGTTGTTATACGAGGCGAATGCGGGGACGGGAAGTATTATTATGTCGTCAAGACACTGCGGCTCGTTGCTGCCGTTCTTAACCAGATCACCATCCTTGATCTCCTTGTTCAGCGTCTTGGAAAGTGACTCGATGATCTTTGCGGTCATCTTCTTCCTCCCTGTCACCTCGACAACGTCACTGATCATCTCAAGTGTGATTCCTTCGGGGCCGACTCCCTTTTGCTTTGCAATATCAAGGAGTTGATGCACGACATCATCCACAACAGCCTTGATATGCTTGGAACCGGGCTGTGCTGCCAACACCGCATTGGTGAGGATCTTTTTACCGCCATGGTCGGCATCAGGTTCGAGCCCAACAACTAGGCCGGCCTTGATGATGCTGTTCGAACTGGATATCTCACTTGGCAGCCAGTTGCTTACCGGCTGCTCACATGTAGTATCCAGATCAGCCCAGATGCCACCTTCAGCCAACAAGATCAGATAACGTAGCATATCGGCTCGGAGGATGGGAATTTTGAGACTGGTATAAAGAGCTACGATGTCTGAGCCAGGGTAACGGCTACGCACATAGTCATCACTTGACTCATCGGTGAGCAACTCATGGCGGAAAGTAGGGTTCTTCACTATCCATGTATTGCTCATGTCGGCATACTCACTGCTGAGGTTCGCATGTTTGGCTGTTTGCCATATCTTGCTAGGAATCCCAGGGATTGTTTCGTTGGCATTTCCAGAGTGTGACGACGGTGTCGTTATTGCTGCAGAAGTTGTTGGCGTACCTGATGACGTGCTGGGAGGTTTTGTCCCCGGTGTACCTGTCGAGGATGATGCCAGCGTTGGTACGACCGGTGGTGGGTGCGAGATCAGTGATGGAGGCTCTTGATCAGGCTCAGGCGCTGGCGGCTGGAAGGGTTTATGCTGATCATCTGGGCGATCACGTATTGGCGTGTGGGCAGGCGCAGGGCCAAACTGTCGAGCCGAGTAGATGAGTATGATGCTGATAACGGAGGCTACAACGAGCGCTCGCAACACTCGTTGCCATGCAGTCGACATCTCTTCCTTGGCCCCTTTCGTCCAGGGTCTGCTTTTCCAACCGGCTAAAAAAAGTCACACCTGAACGGGAGTCATCCACAGCCCTCCAGTTTCGCCGTGACTGGGATGGAAGAGAGTAAAGGAGTAATTAATTTCGAAGTAGTAGAAGAGAGCTTCCCATCCAAGGATGTACGGTAAATGCCGAAAATTTCAAAAGGACAACACCACTAAAAGCCACCCGCGCACCAGGCAGCAAGCAAGGCCGGAAAGGAGGCTCTAGACCAACGCTTAATACAGCCTCGCTCTATGGAGGAGGCGAGGTCCTTCTTCCCTGTCCATCATACGGATCTAGCATAGCCTGCCGCGGGTGGGCTTTTATCTCCCGAGCCGGTATAGTGTACCTCTGCGGGAAATACACCTTCACAAGTACGGAGTAGCCGTACTATGCACTAACGATAGGAGACCTAGACCCCTTACTCTGTTGAATGGGAGTGTGCCTTTCCAACCCTTAAAATAGAAACACATTTTGCCCAATGGCGGCTCACTATGAGAGTACACGTGACTAACACTTTGGGCGTTTCAAGCGCCAGCTTAATAATAAGCCTTGGTCTCAACTGAGGTCGCGATTAACCATCAGGGTGAGATTCCGCCGTTGTGATTTAGGGATAAGGCTCCTGGATGGCGCGAAAACTTGCAAACTGGTATGAGGACCAGCAGCTGGCTGAAGGGCTGCTGGAAGACACACTCGAAGAGCTCTCTATACTTGTGGTGATAGCTGGGCAAATAATTAACTAGCTGGGTCGATTAGGATTGTCAGCTATCGATTGGAATATCAAACCTAGCTCCGCTTTCTAGGAGTTTCACTTCTACAGAGATATATGTTATCAATAATTCGAGCCTGACGTTGTTCTTATAAGTTTGTGAATGATAAATGATGTGTTTGGTAGTATTGACAGTCGTTGCACGACCACATCGGCATATAAAAGTAGGGTTCGCTCGCGTCTAGGAGTATGGTTTTCTTAAACGCTTCACGTGATACAGTTAGTTCTTCTTAGATAAGCACATAAATATATTCCTCATTGGCTGGAAATTTCAAGGCGTCCGATAAAAAAAGATCCGAGAGAATCTTCGACCACGACGAACAATCAATAAGAGTACACACCTCACCATAGCGAGCGAGACAACCATGGCTCAAGGTGCAATCAAGAAGTCCAAGCCTGCCCCGGCTAAAAAGTGAGTTAAATTGCATGGCCTTGATATATCCTTATTCTCCCACTAACCCTTTAACTAGGCCAACAACCCTAGGCCCAAAACGAGGCGCAAAGACCATCGCACCTAAGAAAGCGAAACTCATAAAACAACAGAAAATGGTCAAGGTAGATTGAAGCCTTCCATCTTGGAATTCGTGTCGCTGTCAGAGCTGATATGTGCTGTTCATTAGAAATTAACGTCCGGTTTGACTGGGAAGACTGAACGATTACTTGCTGAAAAGGCGGGACATCTGGAGTTATTAAAGGGAACAAGAAAGGATAAGAAGGGAGACAATAAGCAGGCCTCGAAGAAGTGAAATACAGTCTTATAGGATTGAGGGCTTAATTGCTTTGCTCTTTCAATGTTCAACGCTCAACCGGAACCTGCGCCATAAAAGGCACTCTGTGCCGCGAGATGCCAGCAAGCTTTGGGATGAAACATTGCGCAACGGCACTGCTGCCGGAGTGGACGGCTCCGAATGAAGGGAGGAAATTACCTTGCGCCGTCGATGAAGTGTGGTAAAGTATCATACCAGCATACTGTATGGTGTTGGGAGTGCGGACACGCTATGGAGGGATTGAATTGTGATGTGGGCCACCAACAATATATCAGAAAGTGTCCATTATCTATGCGAGGGCCACAAAAGGGTAGGGTGGATGGTGTTCATATTAGCTACCGCCTGCATCACCTACTTAGTGCGAAATACAAACTATACATTGTATTGTCAATATGGGATTACCAATGATGTCAATCAGGATATCAACAGGCATAAATAACACTCCGAAAAACATAGACGGACAGGAGTATACAAAAAAAAAATAAAAATAATAATAAATAAAATAAAAAATAAAATA